>NW_013665708.1:1064116-1080239 GCF_000517525.1 Limulus polyphemus | reverse complement strand
GAATATTTTTTTACTTGTATAAGTAAACAGTATGTCATAAACAAAATATTTAAAAACAATACAGTATTGTAATATAATATTGTAAAAATAATATTATAAATCAACGATGTGTAACTAAAGTAACTTTTTCCCTAAGTAACAGTGTATACGAAGGGTGGGGCCACAGAGATAAATCAAACTCAATAGGGAGCCACAAGCAAAAAAAGGTTGAGAAACACTGTCGTATACAACCAGATTAGACTTGTGTGATTTCGCAGCACTGTTTTATATGGTCTGCCTAAACTAAAGGAAGCAGGTGTACCTATCAGGCCTATTGTATCTAACATAGAACATAATTAACATTTCTAGATCTAAACTCTTAATAATCTATTGCTTAAAATACATAAGTAAAAAAAGACAGAGAAAGAGAGAAATTCAAAAACAAATGGCAACAGTATAATAGAATGAGTGTTATAAACTTAACTGATGTTCATGAAATAGTTGAATATTTGTCATAAAACGTACCCCATCAGCTTACACCTTTTATTAATATCGTAACTGATAGAGGCCAGGATACTTTGACATTTTGGGCCTTACTATTAAATATTTTAGAGATAATTTCCTGGTTTTTAAAGGACAGTTAGGACTATAAATTCAATATTGCTATATATATATATATATATATGATGATAATATTATTTTGTCTTTTTTTTGTGTTCGTATTAGTTCTTCTTTCAGATCTAAAATAAATAAAATTCTTAAAAACCTTGTTCTTGATTTTGCTTGTAATCATCATACTCTATGATGACTGATACACATGACAACAAATATAATTATTTAAAACAATTATGGATTTAAATATTACTTAAACTTATGTTATCATACAAGAAAATAGAATGACTAAACACCAGTTTGAAATATACAGGTTTTATTGAACTACAATGTTTCCAGTTCCTTGTTAGCTGGAATTGCAGCAATAATGTAATGGAATTAAATTTTATGAAGAAACCATGATATATACAACGTTGATGTGCACAACAGTATGTGAGTAGTCTCGGTTACAATATGAATGTGGATCTTTGCATGGTTGACATATTACGTGTGATGCTGTTTATTCAGCATCCAGTCAGGTAAATGTTGTCCCGTTGGCTGGTTGAAGTGATATGTTCAATAACTATTATTTGATTTTGGAATGAGCACTACAGGAGTTTTTTAACTTCCTGCCAAAGTACTGTATTTGGGAGAAATGTGCAAGGCTATATCACTTGTTACTAAAGTAAGGTTGGGAAGTATACTTAGGGGGGATTGTAGATAATGAAAAATTCACTAGTGCTTTCTTTGTTAACACACAGTCATTTAAAATATCTTTTAATGGTTTGTTTCATAGTTGTTTGTTTTTTGCTTGAATATATTTTTTCCAATGGATCAGGTCTTGATTTGATGTTATTTCTAGAGTGTGTTGTACTACTGTTACTGCATTTTATGTAAACTATAATAAGACATTAGTTATTGAATTTTGGTTGAGTTCACATTTTATTAAAATAACTGAATTAGGTACTTTAATATAATAGTATAGTATAGTCCTGGGATTTGTTTCCATTAACCTGTATGAAACATGTTATAAGCATTATAAATAGTTTTAAAATAAGTTTGTTTGTGTTTTATTTTGGAATCTAAATCTGCCCCTGTATGATTAAAGTTGATCCTAATATAACATGGTGTATCTTGTTTTCTAGGTTGTGGTTTTTGAAGTGATTCAACTGCCAGGTGGGGTAGGTGAAACCTCTGACAGCTCTGAGCAAGCTCTTACTGAACTCCAGCAGAGTTCAGTTTTGATAACAGTCATGGAACACCTCAAAAGAATATCACTGTCCTTGAGCTGGCCCAAAACCAAGAATCCCAGGTTAACAAATTAATTGTTAATGTCACCAGAAATAATGGAGAATCTATAACATCAGGTACTTTGTTCAGTGGCTGTTCACTTTTTATATTTTCCAGTAATGAAGCAATAAGTATTTATAAATTCTATTTAACAATGAAAAATTCACTAACATTCAAATATTAACCTGGTTGTTTCTGAGGTCAATTAGTTCAGATGCATTAGTTATCTATTTGTAGCATAAGGTTCAAGTCCATAATGGCTAAAGCTATTGTACTATGATAGGGAAATTGTCAGGCTCTCCAGTGATTTATTTTCCAACTGAAAATAAAGAAAGATATCTTGAAATATATTTTGTATTTTCCTTAGTACTCATCAAAGATGAAGCTCAAACCATAGTAAACTTCCCCCTTTCACACCTCGCCGTCGTCCTCGAAAATATCCACTTACAACAGAATGTCAACCACAGGGACCTGAAATCATGCATGGTAGAAGATAGTTTTGTTATTTCATATTTGGTGGTTAAAACCCTTGTTTGTCTTTAAAACTGTACTCATATTCACCACATAAGTTTAGTTGTTAGCTACAAATGGTCAAAAGATGGACCAAAATGTAGAGAGAGACTGAGCAATGTTGTTTCTTAAGTGTAAAAGCAATTTATCAAAAAACCAGAAGTCCTAATTATATTTCCTGTTGTTTAGTTTATCAAGTATGAATTGGCTTCCGAGACCATTGTTATAAGAAGACATTCTAGAGTGTTTGTGGTTATTTTTCTAAAATACTTGGTTTAGTACGTTATATGACTGAATGATAACAGTGAAGTTTAGAACTTTTGAACAATTTGTTCAAGGCTAGTTAGTGTTACAGACTTAACAACCCTCCTAAAATGCATATGATAAGTAAAGTAACACCCCACCCCCCCAATCTTTAACTTTTGATGTGGTTCTCTCTTAAGAGACCTCAACAACTGTGATGACAAATGAGCTTGATTAATCTATGTCAAGTATGTGTGGTATCCTAAAGCAGCATCTCTTACCCTTTTGCTTCTCAAACCACACTTGGTTATTTGCACAGTTACCATTTCTGTAGATGATTCTTTAATAAGTGGTAAATAACAAATTGCTTACTTCTTCAATAGAGTATGTCCGTGAACAACAATGTTGAAGCTAGTCCATCCTGCCAATGTTTCCGACCACATATTTAGCAAGGGTGTATGCAAAGTCTAGTCTGAGAGCAGGTCCTAATGCTTGCTGATAAAATTTTTCTCCTCACTGAGAGCTGGCTACCAGATTCTGTGGACCTTGTCTTTTCAGGCAGTGAAAATGTTCCATAATAGTTATGTACAGCTTAAGGGACTGAATATCTTTTTTAATGATTATTTGGCTTGACCAAGGTGCTGTGTCATTAATTTTGCTCTGCAACATGATGCCATTGGTATGGGGAGTAGTACAAAGTCTATTCACTGAAATTAGTGTTGTCCCAGACAAGTACAGTTGGTATCTTTTCGGCAAAACCTTTTGGTAATTCTGCACTTGATTCAAGCTGAAGCTGGGCAAGACTTGTCTCAAAACCAATAACAATATCCCAAAATGCACATAGTACAAATTTATTAAGCATAGTTAATACTTGTAACGATCCTGTTAGGTGATGAATTGTAAGCCCAAGATATAAATGATTTGGGAGTTTGTTTTATCCCCTTTGATGCAAAATAAACTATATCTTGGCATATTGATAGTAACTTCAAGTCAATCTCTTCTGGAACATCCACATGATGTTGTCAGAGTTGGTTCATCTGTGGTACCATTTCTTTTGCGGCTCCAATATTAAGATCTCAAGATGTAAGTGGCCATGGAGAGTTCATATAAGGAGCATCTTTTATAGCTTGCTTAACAATGTTTCCTGCATTATACACTGTTCTAGTCATTTGTAGATCTCGATCCACAGCAGTCATAGATTATTTGGTATTTGAAGATTCTGGCTCAATTTCCAAGTCTGATTCTTCTGTTGTTACAGAAGAGGCTATATTAGAAGATGGTAACTGTTCAGTTACATTACTTATTGACAGATTTTTATCAGAAACTATTACACCTACATTCCTACAGTAAGGTAAGTGGAAACATAGCTGTAGGAAATCCTTTTGTAGCTGATACTTTAGTTAATCTGAGCTGGAAAAAAAAGGAATGTACTGAACAGAAAATCAGAAATTTTCATCCATCCATTTTTCATACATTTACAAAGAAGCATAAAATATTGTCAAAAAAGTAAAGAACTTTATGTTGCTTTTAAGGATTTCTTCTGCTCTATTTGTTGTTGAAAACTTAGTGTGGTAAAACATATAGAATAGAGTATAAAAATGTATATAGCAGTATATATATATGAAAAAGCCAAAAAGTATATTATACAATATATTTATTAGGTTTGGGTGTCTTTAACTTTCTAAAAGCAAGCTTTCGAGACGTACATTTCTTCATGAGGCACAGAACACTGTTTTAAATGCTTGATAAAGAGATGTAATCAACACATTTGATGATATATTTTGGACTGTTTCATGTATTATTGGTGTCAGTGTGAATTTTACTATTTATATATAAATTTCTCACAAATAATTAAAATATCTCGCAACTTAGCAGTAAGCAAGAATGTTGGTTGGTTGTATTTGTTGCATATCCATTGTTATCAAACAAATTTGAAAAAATTGACTTAACAGTTAATATGGAAAATGAATACATGTAAAAGTATACTGTTTACCAATTTATATCATAGAACAACAAGCTCTTGTAAGTACGAGTTGCATATGTTTCATAATTTTGCCTTTTCCTGATTTTCATATTTTTTTAAGTTTTTGTTATTGTTGCTTGTAATTTTTTTACTAAAGTCTTACCTTTAGGTTATCATAACAATTCCTTCATGTTTCTTTACAATCTAGGTAAACAACTGAAGAACTTGGTTAAATGCAGAACCTTTAGGTAATCAATCAACCTTTGATTGATTATAGTCTTACATAATATCTGTTAAGATGTATTAATTTGTCTGCTGGTCAGCCCTACAAGTAGAGAACATGTTTTTAAAACGATGATGACAATCCTACCAATTGTGAACTCTATCTGACATCACTTGTGCATTAATAAATTAAGTAAAACATTCACTGTTCATCATCTCTTATTTTCCTGTGTAAATATCTCGTGTAGTCCCTGTAACAGAATTTATGGTATCGGACCTCAAGACCAACACAGTCCTTCTCACAAATGTGAATGAGGATACTTTTATCATCCTTCTGTCCAACTGCCTTAAATAATACCCCTTGTAAGATATTAAATGAAAATAGTCATTATTTTGTTTTGATTGGCAAGAGCTCTGAAATATAAACATTTTGTGTAAACCACAATGAAGAAACAAACCTATTTTGCCTTGTCCAGTTACTGTACAACTCACTTTTAGCTACACAAAACATGAAACATAAACATATGTGAAACACATTACAAAGTCCTAGTTTGGTCTGTTATATATATTTTCATTTCTTTTATTTTTTATACTGGGGAGCCTGTTCCATAGCAAGCTATTGTTCTCTTATATGCTAAAAAAAATGGTCATTTGGACTTAATTTGTCAAAGTTACAGCATTTAATTGTAAGAAATTTGGTTTTAAATTAGACAAAATTTCTTACACTCACCTTTATTTGACATTGAACTGAATTAAGCAACTTAATGATTATTATGCTAAGCTGCAGTTTTAGTTTTGGCTAGACAGAGCATGTGCCTTTGTCTTTTGCAACAAACAGTAACATATTGATTGAACTTATTTGTACCTGCAGTTTTAGTTTTGGCTAGACAGAGCATGTGCCTTTGTCTTTTGCAACAAACAATAACATATTGATTGAACTTATTTGTACCTGCAGTTTTAGTTTTGGCTAGACAGAGCATGTGCCTTTGTCTTTTGCAACAAACAATGACATATTAATTGAACTTTATTGCACTTTATGCAAAAAGGTGGATGATACATGCAAATCTTATTGTGGTCTCAATTTCTTTGAAGAAGGTGAATACAACAAAGGTTCATCTACTGTTATTTTATCAGTTACACGATTTCCAATCTTTTTGTAATAAATTCAATATTGTTGATAGAATTTCTGTAACAAGTAGGGTGAAAGCCAATTCCCGAAATCAACATTAAAGCTTTTAAATTTAAGTGACAGTAAGTGGCTTGAAGACTCAGTGAGAAGTTCATCACCATCAAAATTTAACCATCCTTTTGCACATGACACAAACTTTTCCACTAAAGTTCAGTGAAAGGTTGAACCCCTTCTTCATTAACAGAATTTACGTGCATTAAACAGTGAAGCTTGTTACATTTGTATCCTTTTCATTTTAGTTTTCCATAACTTGCGTTGAAACTAGGTTCTGCGAATGCTACCATTTTATCATACTGTAGTTGTTGCCTAATGCCCTTAGCCACAGCTAAATTCTTGGTTTGGATTGGTCAAATGAAATCACATGCTATTTAAGACCAATCCATATATCTGTTTACGCAAAAATGAAATAAAATCAAATATTTGTTCTTTAGATTAAAATGAACAAATCTTTCACATTGTTGTTGCACAATAACTTTTATTTTCATAATATATATCTATTGGAAATAAAACTGTCTGTACCATCAGTTGCTGGGATACAACTAAACAATATAGGCTACAGCTGATGGCCTATATGGGGTCAGTCTATTGACTGATTTTTTTAACCATTGCAGTTTCCGTCCTTTAACTTTTAATGTTCTGTGTATCTTCACAAAATGTGGCAAGCTTTCAATAAACATTACAAGTCTTCTTTTATTAATTTAAATAATGTTAGTAAGAACACAGAATAATGATGTTTACAAAGAGAATAATGTTATATAACTATTGTAATTTAACTGGCTTTGTAATTAAGACAAGAGGGGCTTAAGTAATTCCCATTGCTACTTGATCTGAACACCACGAGATAAACTTTCAAACTGAAAACAAATTGACGATATTCTGTACTGAAAAGAATGTAACGTTGTACATCATTCCATATATTAAAACTTTGCCTTCTGTTGGTTATAAAGGATATAGTAAAAAAGTCAGAAAGAATTATTGGCAATTTATAATAAGAGGATGTGGCAGATGGGTCTGTTTTTCTTGTTTATGACTCCATAAACAGATAAGATTGAAGACAATAAAAATTACTTTGTTTAGTAATATTTATATTATAATAAGCAATTTATGTTAAATTCTGTACTTCAGGGAGGGATGGTAAATAAATTATAGAAGGGATGACCTAGAGCACAAATGTCACAATTCTCAAAACTGGGGGAGATTGTGAATTTAAATATTTTCCTGTAAAATTAAAAATGTAAAACTTGTATAATATTAAAAATTTGATTTATTATCCACATTTGGATGCAAATTGTTTTTGTATACATTAATAAAAAAGTAGTTTAAATTTTGATTGTAGCTATATAAAAGATCCTGACATTAGTACTTTGACCTATCAGTACTGAGAAGGTTAACTAAAACAGTTCCATCTATTACAACAAATACAGAGTTGATGCAATACAGATTTGTTGTACTTTGTTTACAGGAAAAGTTGATCTTTATAGAAACCAAAATAGTGAGGGACTTTGCATCTGTTACATCACCAAATCTTTTTTTTTGCATACTAGAGAAAAACATATTTTTGTTAAAAAATATTTTTTCTATCAGTTTTTTGGGCATTTCCCACTTGACAGATGATTTGCTAATGTCGACTAAGTACCAGTACTTGGTAGCCTTTGTTTCTTTATCAGATATACAGGAATCCTACACTGATCTTCTGTGAATCAAATAAGTTGATGATTAAATAATGAAACATGCTAAACACTCACAATAAAAGAGTAATAATGTTTTTATTTAAAACATCACAATTACAAATAATTAAGTAGCCAATTAGACAGTCTAATTTATTTCTGTACATTCTTTGAATAGAATAAATAAAAACAATATTCATTTAAGATTTGAGTCATCAAAATATTTTGCAGTCATCTACCATACTTGCCAAACAGTAAACTTATCTGATTTGATTATTATTTGGTGTGTAAAATAATAAAACAATTAAAAGAAACATATTTACAAACGTTGTAATTCAGTAAAAGCATAATATATCTATTAAAGAGAAATAACACCATAGTTTCAAACAAAAAACCAACAAGACACCTTTTTAAACCTTAAGCAATCTCCAGTCATGTGACTTCTTTGATGTGCCTAGGTAAACTGTTTTAGCTTTCTAAAGACATTTTGTATTTGTTTCTGAACTTTAATAAATATTTCTTTGTTTCACATTCAACCCATCTCTAAGCCATATACTCTAACCTACCTTATCTCAAGTTATCTGATTCTTCTCATTGAAGATAATTTCTGTAGCTTTCATATAGATATAATTCAGAACACAAATACTTTCACAATTCATGAATTAAAGGAACTGAAAGAAATATTTACATAAACTTTAACAATTAAACTACTTGATGTGACACCAGAGCAAGGTTTTAGTCAAGGTCTGTACAAAAGCAAAGGGAAATGATGGAAAATCAAGAAATAGTTAATATATTCTCAAGGGGTGATAGGTTCTAAAAAACAAGTATTGTGTGATGGGCAAAAAAATTCCAAAAGAAATCAACAAGTATTTGGTTTTTTTTTACAAGCAAAACTTTTTGCATCTATGAAATGAAAATATTAACTTTTTTCTTCATTAATTACACTAAATAAGTGTCAGAATATGACAAAATGTTGATTCTAAAATATATTTGAATTAAATTATTTAAATGCTTAGAATTAACACATAAAATTGTCCCAAAAATTTTTACTGAAAGTATATGAAAAGCTAGAGGAAATCCTATCTTCTGGTACAATACATTAGGAATAAGTTATTTTGTTCATCCTAAACTGTTGTACATGAAAATGTATTATATGTGCTAAGTAGTGCTAATCCTGTAGAAACCTGAAAATAATACGGCTTGATTTATAGTGATATTTGGATTTCTCCTTACAAATGCCCACAAGACTACTACACTTAAACTGCTACTGATGAAAATAAACATATTATTTCATGACATTTTCAAACAACAAATTTGATAAACTTTATTACCCTAAGAACATTAACATTAAAATATTTGGAAAGAGACTAGATATTACTTACTAGTTAAAACATTTCTTTCAATGTGGATTTAGATTGGGTATGCTATATGTTGATAGTTTTGTTTATTTTTATTGTTTTATGGAATTATTCTGCCTTGTATTTTAGTTTTATACAAAGTTTTGGCACCTTAACAATTACTCATCATGAAGCTTTTGATGCTATCTAAAAAGCAAGAATGTGTGATCTGTTTACAATTACATAAAAGGTGATCAAGAAGGTTCATAATTGACTGTCATGTGGCTAAAGTTTTCATTTGTAGCATTACAGCTTTAGTTTTTTTGAAAAGCATATGTACTGTTATTATAAAAAGCACATTTTATGCTTGATTTTAGTATCAAACATTGTATTGTACAATGTACATTGCTCCTAGATGGCTTAGTGGTAAGCTTGAGAGCTTATGAATGGTAAAAATCATAGTTCAATAACCATGATGGGCACAGTGCAGATGCCCATTGTGTAGCTAAGGATTCCTGAGGAACATTAAAATCTTAGGTTGGCTTTTGTATTTTGAAGGCCTTGCAAAGTCTTAAATATGCAGCTAAAGATTTTAAAAAGTCTTACCACAATCTCAGGCCGAAATGAAATGTTCACGTTCTCAGTTAACACGTTTATAAGCATAATAAAAAGTGTTGTGTAAATAGCTGAAAAATGAACATTGTTTTTAAACACATTGATATTCATTGTAAATGCATTAAAAGTTGAGTAAATAACTTAGAGGATATTTAAGTTATTCTTTATTATTAATATTTTCATTATTTTTTGTCATTTTATGGTAAGGATACATCTTTAAATTTTCTAAAGGTCTAAAAATTTGGTCAGTCAATAGCTGCAGGAACCATGTAATTTTGTGCTTAAAAACAAACAGTGCACAACTCCTAGTGTAGAAAAAAGTTACTGTTTTAGTAATAAAAATAAATCATGAAATGACTATAAAGAACTTTCCAAAAATCTGATAATCAAGCCAACAGGCAAAAAGAGCAGTTAACTCTAAAATACTGAAACATGGAAAAGTGTAATATTTTTGTATTATAGCTTGTTGCTATTACAAAGCAAAAAATTTTCTGTTAAAACTTAGTTACATCTGGTGTCAATTATACTTGTCTATGGTTAGGTTTAAGCATTTGATGTTGGTACTTTTTGTGTAGCCAATATAGAACGAGTAGAGCAAATCCATGCTAATCCTGAGGAAATTGTTCAACAAGAAGAAGAAATTACAAGAAAAAGACAAGAACAAAAGAAGGAAAGAGACATGGAAGAACACTTTGGTTTTGATGTAAGGTGACACAAGTCTCTAAGTACTGAAAGTTTTTAGAGCTTAGAAGTCGTTAATGTTTTTTTTTTTTTGTCAAAGATTCTCTTAGTTGTATTTTCAGTTTATTTTTTTAAATGGGATTTTGTTTCATTTGCAGATTTCAACTTTTTTGACAGATTCTACACTAAATGTAAAGAAAATTACACCAAAACATCAAACATGTTGTAACTGAAGTTTCTAAGCATTACTCGGGCATACTTTTTTTATAAGTGCTGAAAAATTAGCTAATTGAAGTCCTGAAGCATATTTGTGTGAAAAACTAAAGCTTTGTATATGTAAAATGTTAATATAAATGTCATTTCAATGAAATTTCTCACCCCTAGTTGTTTGTGTCCCTTTGGCATACCATAATTCAGTCCCTTTGACTTTTCTAGTGTTTGTCTAAAAGCTTCATTTTGATTTACAGATTGTTTTAGCTTGAGTAAATTATGTATACACAGGAAAATATTAAAATAAATTAGTTTACTTATCCAAGACAATAAATTTTTCACATGTAATCTTTATGCAAAACTCATGCCCTGATTCGATCCAAACTGGACTATGATTCTGTCAGGACCTCGGCCTTGAAGATGCTGGGCCCCGTTCACCATCTGGGGCTTCGGCTCTGCACAGGGGCTTTTTACACTTCTCCAGTCCAGAGTTTGTACACTGAGTCCCACGAACCTCCTCTTCACCTCCATCATTTGCGACTTTTTTACACTATGCTACCAAGCTTCAATCCTTACCATAGCATTCCACCTGGGATTGTGCCTTTCTTCCTCGGTGGGCCATGCTCAGAATGTCTGCAATTCCTCCCTTTGGCCTTCATACCCGGGCACAACTGGTTAAATTAGGTCTGGCATTGAATGACATTGCTGTCCCCAATGATCAGCCCATTCCACCATGGCTTATTACCATCCCTTCCTGTGACCTTTCCTTGAGTCATCTGAGAAAGGAGGATACTTCCGATTGGAAGTACCGTCTTCTTTTTGCTGAACATCTTTCTAGCCATTCTTCTCTTCCTACTTACACAGATGATTTGAAATTGGGTGACTCTGTAGGCTCTGCCATGGTTTGCTGTGGCTCAGTAGTTGCTCGCAGGATCCCCTCTATAGTTTCTGTGTTCACTGCCAAGTTGTATGCCATTTCTCTTGCTCTGGATCATGTAGAAGCTATGCAGTACAGTGATTGTAATATTTACACTGATTCTCTTTGGTCTCTACTGGCCCTGGAATCGCTTAACGTTAGTTCTCACCCAGTTCTCATCGATATTCAACAACGACTGGTCCATTTTTCTCTATCTTCTGTTTCCATCCAGTTTTCCTGGATACCTGGCCACGTCAGTGTTCACAGGAATGAGCTCGCCGACACTGCAGCTAAGTCCGCCTGCTCGAGTGCTATCACGTCCGTGCCTGTCCCATACATGGACTA
The DNA here is from genome assembly GCF_000517525.1 of Limulus polyphemus. Classification (NCBI taxonomy): domain Eukaryota; kingdom Metazoa; phylum Arthropoda; class Merostomata; order Xiphosura; family Limulidae; genus Limulus; species Limulus polyphemus. The sequence goes on along the minus strand of NW_013665708.1, from coordinate 1,068,478 downwards.
CAGTCCTGTCTTCAAGGCACGGCCTCGTGCCAGTTAGCAGTCAACTTGAGGTGAGCAACGTCATAACAAGCTTTTTCAGATCAAACCTTCTGTTGCTCTTTGGCCATCTTGCTTCCATAAGGATCGGAAGGAGGAAATTGTCCTGGCAAGGCTATGCATTTGTCACAGTTTTTTAACTCATTGTTTTCTTTTATCTGGTATTGACCCACCGATGTGTAGCCTTTGTGACACTCAAGTCACAATAGCCCACATTTTACTGTTGAGCCGTCGTTATGACTGTGAACGGCAGCACCCTTTTAGACACGTGTTTTGTAAGAGTTTACCCTTGGCGTTGGACAGTGTCATTGGCAATGGTGACACTGTCCGACTTGATTGTATTTTTAATTTTTTAAGAACAATTGGCCTATTTAATTGTATATATAAATCTTTCATCCGAATTTTGGACATATTTTGGTTTTAACTCGCTGTGTTGTTTACATTTTACTTTGTTTTTTTACTGTTTTTACCAGTTGTTTGGCACAGATAGCCTCATTGCTTTGGGCCATAAAACACCAAACAACCAACCAACTTTATGCAAAAACTTGTTAGGCAATATTACTGATTGTATGAATGGTGCTAGTGGGCCTGTACTAGCAGGTTTTTTTTTTTTGTCTTAGTTAACTCTTTAATGAAAAATCGTGAAACTAAAACTATTTTAAAAGTTTGGTAACAAGTTTTTAAAACTTTTCTTTCCCATTAGTGATATAACTGGGTTTTAACAGGGTCTCATTCATCACCTATATTATTAACCAAAAAATAAAATCAATCGCCATTATTTTTACCTCCTACGATAATGAAGATGAAGAAACTATTAGCTATGCCTGCTGCTCCAGGAGCCAGAGCTCTGTGTCTGTGAATGGAACTGAGACTACTACAGGCCATTTCTTGATGCCTTTGTAACAAAATGAGGACAAAAATGTGAACTTACTGACTTAAGTAAATTTTCACAGGAATTGAAAGAGCAAGTTTAGAATTATGTAGATAGAAATTAAAATGGAAACTAATTTTGCTCAATCTTTATAGAAACTAAAATAAATCAGATTTTCACAAATATCCACAAAAGCTTAAGTGAACAATTAAATGGGCTTTGCTCAACATTCATACAGGTTATTTGCACTAGCATCCTTTGACAAATCTTCATAAGTAATACACTTTCTACATAAAGTGACTAAATATGTGGACAAAGAGTTGATTTCCAAAAGCTTATGTGAACTAATCACTGTGAGAAGAAAAATTAATTGTTGGACTATAGGAAGTTTAGGTTAATTTTCATGGAAAGCAAAAATTAACTGCTTTGGTGTAGATAACCTTCACAGAAAGTAGTTGGAACAAGAGTACTTGACAAACTGTTATGAAAAGTGACATGAAACTGTTATAAACTGGTTAACTTTTACAGAAAGTATTGAAAATCTGTGGATTTGATTGTCATGAAAACCAAAGTGAGCTATTGGACTTTAAATAAATTTCATGAAAATTAGAGAGAACCAATGGATTTCAGAAGCTGCTAAGAAAAGTAACAAAAACTGATGGAATTTATTTAGATTCCCTTCATGAAAAGTGGATTTAGATCACTTCATTGATGTATGTAAAAATTAACCAACAAGAGAAAATTTTGGGACTTGGAATGTTTAAGAATAATCATCATCATCATATTAAGAACTCATCTTATTGTCTTAAGATATTGATATTCATAGTTATTGTTTTGTTTCGTCTTTGTGAGTATACTTGGAGGATATCATCTTGAACATTATCTGTAGAAGTGTATTTGGATTGAACATTTTTTTTATATACCCATAATTTGAAATTTTTGATAATTTTTTTTTTTCTTGTTAATGTTTTAGTCATGTATTTTTTCATGCTTCCTGAAAAACACTTGACTTTAATAGGAATTTCTTTACACCATAATCTCATTGAATTCACCCTTTTTGATTGATATTTGTGGCACAAGTAATTGTCTTAGCTACTGTTAAGATTCGGAACTTGATATCACTACTATTCATCCCATTATGGTTTGTATTAGTGCCATTTATTAATGTAGTCAATGCTGAAGTGTGCTACAAGAAAATGCTAAATATCACATCTCTTTTACAGTATTACTGTAATCTAGAAGTTTGGCATGATACTGCATCCCATAAAATGTCTAAATCTTGATTCATTGTAGTTTTTTTTTTTTGTTAACTTACACAGTTGGAAATAACTACAGCAGTTAATACTTCTTTATGGATAAACACATACCAATGCACTTTTATTAAATGAATATACAATGTAAGTGTAAGTTAGATTTGCTTATTTCTCTAAATCTGAAGATATATAATAAATGTAAACTTTGTTTACTTAGTAGATACGTGGATTTGATTACTTGATTTTTACCGAGAAGTTGTGCATTTACACAACAGAACTATCATATATTGCATGCATTCACCAGTCACTGCCATAATAAGAACTATCTTAAGCCATACACACCAATATAAACTAAATTTATTTATTTTGCTAGGTAGAGATTCTTACAATGATAATTACAATAGTGTTGTTTAACCATTACCTTTACTCTTTATGTTGTTAACATGTAAATTACAATCAAAGAAAACATAGAAACTTAGAAAAACATGTCTCTTAGTTTTGAGGTACATAAAACATACCTACTGTCTTGTCCATATCTTTTCTTATCAAGTGTTTGCTAGTAGGTTCTTGTGAAAACTCAATTTGACTTTTAACATTTAAAAGGTACAATATGAAAAGCTTCCAGTATTTTATGTTGCATAATATAGTGTTGTAAAAGTAATATGTAACTAAATGAAAAACTTCACAGAACCATCAGTTTTGATTTTAATGTTTCTTTGCACCATTTTAGATTAATTATTGTGGCACAAGTAACTGTCTTAGCCACTGTTAAAATTTAGAACTTTTGATATTACTGCTATTCATTCCATTATATTGAAGTGGATCTGTATCATTTATTAGTGTAGTCAATGATAAAGTATGCTATATAATAGTTTCATTTTGAGTTTACTTACCAATTCAGTATTATTTTATTACAAGTTACTGCTTTTACAGTAAAGAAGATTATTTTTTAGAACAGGTACAATGTACAGTCATTCTCAAGTACACAAGTTTAACATTAAAGAAGGTTTTAGTATTTAAACTAGCATTCAACAATCTAACAATGTATTTAAATTTTAGAATTGATAGGGGTTATTTATGCATGTGCATATCAATCCTCATGAAGTGACATATTATTTATTTACAACTGAACAATAACAAACAAATAGAAATTAATAAATATAAAAAATGTTGAATATGTTATGCAAAATATTTGCGTAAGAGTAGGAATGTCTGAGGAAATAATGATCAAAGACATATAGATGTGCCTGGGTATTTGTTAATTGTGGAATTGTTTGATTTTATTAATAAGGCTTCTCTGATCTTTCTTTTGTTAGTGTCAGGTTCATGTTTTAGTACTGTAACATTCTATACAGAAAACCTATGGTTTTTGTTCATATGTTCATGGACTTGGGAAGGGGGTTTGTAGTGTTCTTTTAACCTGATCTTCAAGTTATGCCCTGTTTCACCTCTGTAAAAAGCTGTACAATTATTACGCTTTATTTTGTAAATGTTTTTTGGAGGGATGTGTTGGTTATATTATTAATAATTATATAATTGTCAGATATACAAGACTGTTTCAATTTAAGTTTGATGCATTAAATTTAGTTATTTTTAGAAGCAATAGTTTATCACAGTTTTTTTACATAACTGTGTACAAATCATATGTTGTATAGTTCAGTTGTGAATTGGTGCTTGTTGTATTATTGCATCGTGTTGCTAGAACCTTCTAAGATTTTCTTCTTGTTTTTATTGAGTATTACTGCATCAGAATATCTCTTAGTGTGTAGAAATATCTAGGCCTTGTTCAGGCTATAAGTACACGTACAAAATGTAGTTCGAGTTATAGTAAGAATAAGTTAGTTAGATAGCTAGATCTAGACAGTTTGATTGTGAGTTTATCCATAAGGATTGTATAGTGGCGATTTTTAAGTGAAATTATCACAGATTGTATGGTACTAAAAGAGTAGAAAAGAGTAATTCGTCTTATCAGTTGTGTTCTAAAGTAACTGAACAAGCCTGTGTGGACTTTGACGAAAAGAGACGATTGCTTAGAGCTCTGAATACAATTGTGGGAATTAACTGTAGAACGAACATTTGTATATACATATGACTTTTTTTATATTGTTACGTCTCTGTTTGTTAATTAATTTTCCGTAACTTCGTTCCGACGAAACTTTAGCGACACAAGTCCTTACTTAATAAAACTGGTTTATTATTTTC
>NW_013665708.1:1056813-1063194 GCF_000517525.1 Limulus polyphemus | reverse complement strand
AAGTACAGGATAGTTCTAGAAAGTAGAGGGCGTGAGAATCACATGATCTCGATGACGCAACAATATTTTAAAACAGACACCTACTGTAAAGAATCCCACCCATACATAAAACTTGACATTAGTGAGCTAGCAACGATGCTACTGTGGTAAACGGTGATAGACGTAAACATCAGCAGGAAAATTAGGCCTATATATGCACAGCTGCAGTGGTGGTGAAAATATTGTTACGACAGCGGAAGTCATGTGACCCTGGTAACACAGTGAGAAGTCCCACAAGCAAGTACATGATTTTCACTCTTCGAGTTACTGTACAGTAGAACAGTATTAGGTCCGATGCAGATATTGAAGGAACTGTGGAGAGGAGAAGAAGAGTCAGAAGTGAGGAATACATACCAGTACATGTTAGACCTCAGAAGCCTACTGGTGGAAACCTGTTAACTTGATCGAGAGAGCTTGTATGCAGCTCAATGCAGTCCAAAGCACTTCTATGACAAGAGGGCCAAGGATTGACGTTTCAAGGTCGGACAGAAACTGCGCGAAATTCAAAACAAATCAAACCAAAATCAGCAACATTGAGCATTATGTGGACGACATTCTGACCCACAAAGCCTGATGGAAGACCATCTGAAAAAATTTTGGAGAACTGTTCAGGTAAGTGAGGGCCTCAAATCATCTGTGCTGTATCGGCTTTTCTCTGCTGGACTGTTTTTGAACACAAGATAGGCGACTATCATATAGTCATGGAAGAGGAGAAGCCAACCCACATACAAAATGCACCAGCTCTGAAGACCAAGCAGCAAGTCAGATCCTTGCTGAGGTTAGCAGGATATTATAGGAATTTCATCCTAAACTATGCTGAAGTTGCTTTACCACCAACTCATCTGACTAATAAAAGCCAACCCAACAAGTTGAAGTGGAAATTACCACAGCAAATGGCATTCCAGAAGTTGGAGAATATGTTAGAAAGTTCGCCAATCCTCAAAATTACGGACTTCAACAAACCATTAATAATTCAGGCCGATGCATCAAATTTTGAAGTTGGAGCAGTACTTCTGCCAGAACATGAAGATGGACCGTTTACCATAATGTACATCTGTAAGAAGCTGTTCAGTAGTGAGAAGAACTACTCTGTAATTGAACAAGAGTGCTTGGCCTTCATATTTGCCATCCAGAAATTCCAGAACTGTCTCTACAAGAAGGAGTTCACCAACCATATAGACCATCAGCCCCTTGCATACATCCAGAGGTGTAAAATTGACCTGTGCAAGGGTCATGAGGTGGGTGTTCAAGCCATCAAGGGAACCGCAAATGTTAGTTATATTTTATAAATGGTTCATTCTCTTTTTTACATATACATATTTATTATATTTATATCTTATAAGTGATTTTTCTTAAAGGGAATTTTAGATTTTTTAAATTTAATTTTTTGTCATAACCATTATTTTATTGTTACTTGTCATTTTTCTTCTTTTTATAATTATTATTAAAGAGGCATTCTTCTGTTGCTATTGCTTGTGTTAAAGTGTGATTGCAAATTGTATTAATAGTTATGGTTAACATTTCTGTGTTGAATGCGAGTGCTTTAAAGGGAGAAACACGATTATGCTGATTTCTTGACCAATATGCAGATAAATTTAACTGGTTCTAAGATTCAAAATTAGTGATGGCTGGGATAGCATGAAAATTAACGGGTAGGAAAAAATGTAATATATCATGTATCTATCTGAGAGAAAAATCCATTCCCGTCTCTTCACTGATAAGGCTGTTTTGCTATATAGTTTTATCACTATATATGGTGTGTCGTGTTTGCTATCCTCTTGTATTAATATGAAATTTTCCATAATAATACATTCATTTATTCTTGTGAAAATGTTGTTTGCACATAACACATTGGTTAAGAAAGTGGTTCATTTTTTGGTTCTTTTGTATCTTATCATTCACTGCATGTAATGGCATGCCTTCCCATGAGGAAGAGAGCTGAAAAGTTGTACTTCGTGTGTGAAAGTAAACGACAGTTTTTGTTTGGTTTTTTCATTGGTGGATTAGGTGATATCTAGAAGTTACAACCTCCCTTATTGTCTAATGGGAATGACCAGAAACACATGAAGTTATTGTTGTAAGTAGACAGGCATAGAAAATTTTTGAATAAATAATTAGGAAATAGAAATGGGAGCAGCAAAAAGTAAACAAAGAAGGTGGGATTACATTACAGCACTTGGTGATTTTTGACATGGTGCAACCTCAAAAAAGGGTGTGGCCATCATTCTGCCCATTTCTACTTCATGTGGTTTTTGTAACTTGGTTATTGTTCAAATTAAATGAAAGCTGTATATAGCTAAATTTCTCTGTTGTAAACTTTGTTTCAGGAAGCAAGTACAAATACCTATATGTAATCAAATTACGTGAACATAATGAAATCCATGACATCATGGGGGTGATGAAAGGAAGCTCCAATAGTCATACTTTGCTTATGAGATATTATAGCTATTTGACAGGTAAAGAGTGAGCCAGAAGAATAGTATCAAAACAGATGAATTCTGAAATATTTTGAGTATTTAGGATGGATTAGCTACCGAGAGAGTGACTGGGCTCTAAGCCTATCCTTCTTGTAGCTTTTCTTTGTGCTAAGTCTCGAGAGTGACTGGGCTCTAGGTCTATCCTTCTCGTAGCTTTTCGTAAAGCTATCTCTCGACATTTCCTGGCTTTTGCTTATATCTTTGCGACAGTTTTTCTTCAATCTAGCCATGTTGGTAGCCTTTTTTTTTCTTTTTTTTTGCTGGATTAATGGCTAAAGCTTGATTCGAATATTCATAATTACTGTTTCTACCTTTATCTCTATTCTTGCAGTAATGCTCTCTTTGTTGGGACAAATACTTTTCAGGGTTATCAGCATAAGATTTCCTCTCGTTTTGTTTCATTGAAAGGTATGTTTTAAAAATTGCACAGTTTTGAGCACAACCTTAGATGTTCATAGGTAATTCTTTGTTTGAAAACAATGCAAAATATGTTATACAATTTATTGTTCTTGTTTTCAGTCCATATCACTCGAGCAAAGCTGTGTCAGACTTCGGCAGTGGTAACATTCATCCTCACCTAGGAGACTAGCGCATTAGGCACTAAATGATAAAATTATTTTGTACATCACAGAACCATCGAATCAGAGGTACAGAACTGAGAAATTTCATAGGTTAGGTCATAGTTAGAACCTAGATCTAGATAATTTACATAGTCTGCATTTTTTTATCTAGCTGATATAGCTGCAGGCTGATCAGTAGTACATGCGCATAAGCAATCATGCTGCCGCACGTGATATGAGGGCAACTTACGGACCATGCTCATAATCATAGCATGTGGATACTAGTGTATTGTTAACTCGTTAATAGTGTTGCAAAATGGTTATTGTTATCACCAAGATTATAAGTAAAGCTAAGAAAATACGCTTTTAGCCAAGGTAGCGAAATTCGATCTTGTGAATCTAGATTTGCAAGTAAGAAAGTGACACTCGATAGTAACCAACATTAGCTTTAGGATAGCAACTCTATTATTCGTAACAGGCCTACACTTTACAGAACCAACCAGATTCTTTAAAATATATGGTAGTAGTTTTTTCTCTCTAAAACAGTGTATAATAACTTCCATTATACCAACGCCATGGAATCTAGATTAACAGTTTTTTGTCATCACATGCATGCAGTCGGTACAGCTGTATCAAGCGTCATTATTTACATTATTGTATAATAATTGCTTAAACTAATATCACGTGACGCTAAACGCTCTTTAATTAGGATAATTTCATAAAAGTTAGTAAATTTGTGCTTAAAAGTTGGCATATGAATAATAACTATCCATGAAAACTTGAGCTAGAAACTGCTGATCTAGTTTGCTCAGCCAACCAATACTTGTGTATCTGCACGTCCTTTCACCCTATAGTTTTGATGCTTTAAGTCAGGCATCTTCGAGTCTTTGATCCAAATGACAAAAAACTAAAACGATCCACTTTTACTCTTGGGTGAAGCTGGAATAAAATATTTTAGACCAATAGTTGTGAACGAATTTATTTTGGTATCAAGGTTTGTTTAGATTAGGTTTGTATTTGGAAGCATGCATGGCCTATACAGTTGGATGTGTGTTGCAGGGTTCCCGCCTGTTCTCTGGGGTTGTGGGGGATTCTCGGGAGTGGGAGTAAGCAGTGTGTGTGTGTGTGTTGTTATGTGAGACTGAGATTTCTTGAATGCCTCCACACCGCTGTAAGTGTGACCAACGCGCTGCGCTGATGGAGAGTGTCTATTATTAGTTCGCTATAGTCAGTGGGCTGTAAACTTCAGAAACTATAACTGTGATTATTATAATGCTTATCAATCAGAAAACTTCATATATTTGACCAGGAATCTTTACAAAGTTCGAACATTACAAATCATTTAACTTCAGTGGATTCTCACCAGGCTTTAGTATTTTTGCAAAAACATTATATAAATTCTTCGCGGAGAGCTAAGCGAGTGTGGCCAGTAAATAACAGAGAACAAAGCTAGCTAGCTTCCTGTTAAGCGAATCGTACCTACATCAACTCTTAATTAACTCTCTTATCGTGAACCCTCGATATTGAAGAAGTTCCAGACTAGAAAGAAGACTTTATATTGCTTGTAAGTTTGTGAAAATTTTGTTTATAAATCATTGTTTATAATAACTATTTGTAATAACTGTTACTGTAAATTGTATTGTTGTGTGTATATTAAAACGTAGTTGTGTTAACAAAGAAAACTATGTATATCAATCTTGTTGGCAATATCATAAACTGACTATATATTGGCATATATTTAAATACTAAATCCAAAGTATAATTTAAATACTAAATTTAAATTATCAATTAACTGGGTTTGGGACTATTTGAAATTCTAATACGTAACATAGTTCGTTACTTTTTGCGCATGTGACTTATATTTAGACCACATTTGACATCTAATTGTAAGTTTTTAAGATCTATCAGCGTTACAAGTTTGAAAAAAAAATCCATAAAAGTTAAGTATGTTTTTCTATCAAATAAAGTTTCTGTACTTTCGGTGTGAAGAAGAAGAAAAAATAGGGAAAAAAAGGTAATCAAAATTTGATATTTTACATCTCATGTATTTCTTAATGGATTGCCTTGAAATATGGTATGTGAAATAATGGTAAAGTAGAGCACATCCACTGAAAATATGTTTAAGTTTATATTACCACATTTCGAGCTACAGAAAGTGGAAAATCGCTAAACCAGCTCTCCTGTTAATAGCACACAGTGTGCTCTGCAGGTTGTTTTGACCACAGCGTGTCTTGATGATCAGAAAAAAATATTATATTAGAATTATTTTAATTCATCAAGAATCCTCTAATGAGGTCCAGATAGAAAATCTCCCTCCCTTCAGTCGTTTCCATTTGCCCGGAATTTCAATGGATGCAAGTTGGTGACCCTAGTACCAAGATAAATTCAAATTTCTTTACTGAGGTTGAATTTCCTTCTTTTGGGTAAACTTGAGTAGTATCATATGAGGTTTTAACTCTATTCAATTTGTAAATAATTGATAAAAAAAAATATATGACCAGGAACCCGAGAATTTCTCAAAAGTTCTGAAAAGACTTCAGCTCTCGGGCAGCAACTGAAAAGAAACTATTTAATTTCAGTTGTTGTCCGAGGGGAGTCCTTACACTAGGTTGATATAAAAAGTCACAGTCCATGCAATTCTTGGGAACAAAACTTAAGTTGATTTTTGAAATAAAACCATTACGTTTTATTCATACTAGCTATGATGAAACAAATTCTGCCACTTGAAAAAAATATGAAAAGAAATTTCCTTCAGCTATTATTCCTTTTATACGAATTTGGGTAAGAAAAGGAATCTGCGGGTCGCGGGTTCGAATCCCAGTCGCACCAAACATGCTCGTCCTTTCAGCCGTGGGGGCGTTATAATGTGACGGTCAGTCCCACTCTTCGTTGGTAAAAGAGTAGCCCAAGAGTTGGCGGTGGGTGGTGATGACTAGCTGCCTTCTCTCTAGTCTTACACTGCTAAATTAGGGACGGCTAGTGCAGATAGCCCTCGTGTAGCTTTGCGCGAAATTCAAAAACAAAAACAAACAAAATTAGGGACGGCTAAGTTGGGACAATTTTTGCTCTCAACTAAATGATAAAACTGATCCAAAACAATTCTGGAATCATCTCAAAAGATACACTAATGCAGGAAGCAACAATAGTAATTACCCACCCCTAGAAACACAAAACAAAACAGCATACACTAACTCAGAAAAAGCCAAAATTTTCAAAGAACACCTTCAAAACACACAATGAACCGGACATGAATGAACATTTTTACAATAAAGTAAATAATTACATCAAACAAAACATAGATATGT
>NW_013665708.1:1054098-1056745 GCF_000517525.1 Limulus polyphemus | reverse complement strand
TTTATAAGCATAATGGATTTTTTTTTATTTTTGGGAGGAATATACTACATGTTTCAACAGAATATTGCTCTATCTTATTACTCCTATAGTTCTTTAAACCATTTAAGTTTACTCTATCATTTTAAACATATACCATTTATCTCCGATGTTCTCCTTTATGTCTGTACTTTAGAAGAACAATTAAGTTAGTTTTAAAATTTTCCCATATCTTCCCACATCTTTTTAATTTTTATAATTTGAAGTAATTCTGCACTTGTAATTTAAAATTTCCAACTTCATCACTCTTACATGCACTACAGTCTACAGTAAAAAAAACAAGGCTAACCGTCATCTAAAAAAAAAAAACTATTATAATATCCTTTAAAACTCTTCTGATTTTTTCTGGTTTATGTTATTTACGACTATAATATAATAAAGCTAATCTCATTTTATATTAATCACGTGTAGACAGTAAGTAAGCCTAATGTTAGTTTTAATATTCGTACATCCTTTGAGCTAATCAAATTTATTTATGTAATATACACAGATCAGCTAATCCTGGGTAATAGTTTTTATTTACACAGTATTTTTCCGTTTTTGTCTTTTTAATTATGGTTAGTAATATTCTAGTATATAGTACCACGACTATTCAGGTAAGCATCGTTATTACTACAAATAATTAGTTCTAAAAAAAATGATGTGTGGAAATTTTATTTGGAGAATTTATTATACTTATTACCAGCGGAAATATTAAGCGTAGCGCTGTAAACGAATCAAAATATCGCGTGAATGACGTTAGCCAAATCGTCGAATCGGAAGTGAATCAAAGTTTCAAGAAGAAAACGTCATCACTTTGGTAGTAAGTTATACCAACGAATGAGTAGACTAGAGGTTGGTGCAACTTTATGTCAGTCGAGAGTTTGGCACAGAAGTAATGGTTTCAATGTGAACCACGGAAACAGACTCGTACCAATTCAGTAATTATTTGTCAACTGAGAGAATAATTTGGTATGTAACTTTTTCAAGTAATATGCTATTGAGACACTAATCTACCACAGTATAACCCTAAGAAAATTGGGTCTTTAATACCATCCGATTTTTTCTTTATTAATTATATTTATCTGACACCCAAAGAAAGAAGCGTACTGATACAGTGATAGTTATTCGTTGTGGGAAGCATAGGAACGATTTGATTAGAAGTTGCTTGCCAGGTGTTAAAATACAGGGTATTATAGAGCGTGTTTGTACCAAAAACAGTTGTCAAAGAACCACATTTTATATAATTTCCTGAGTGAATAATTAACAATCTTCATATTATCCTACAGACAAGTTTTACATATTTGTTTAAAAGTATTTTTAATATATTTAAAGGGTATTATATGTAAAATATGTTCGATTAGTCTCTGACTAGTGAAATGTGTAACTTGCATTATGGACTTTAGTAGCGATTGCAAAACACACAATGTGACTGTAATACATACATGGACATTGCCCTGAAAGGGGTCGGAGCAAGTGCGGTTTACTCCGACCCTCTTGTAGTATTAACACTCCACATTCAAGGACGACCTACCATGGTTCGGAAGGGAGGAAGAGGTCTCAGAGTACCTGACCCTCCTAGGTCACGAAGACCTAAATTCCGATTAGGAGAGGAGAGAGAAAGGGACGGCTAGCGCAGATAGCCCTCGTGTAGCTTTGCGCGAAATTCAAAACAAACAAACATCAAGTAAACGTTTGAATATGAGTAACGAGTTTCCCTATCACATGACTATGACGTCACCTGTATAAGGTTACACCAATATTTTAAAAAAAAAGGCATTTACTGTTAACCATCAAGTAGCACTGTCCCAGTTTGAAGACATTTTTGCTGTAGAACTGTTTGTTTTAAGTTTTCATTACTCAATTATAACCAGATTAAATGTTGAAGTGGTATTAATTAGGTAGAATTACGAGGAAAAGTTGAAATATCAGCATTTCGTATACGCGCAGGATTGAAGGGAAACGATTGTTACTGAATACCCCTGTTGGGAAGAGCAAGCAACTATCACGTAGTTTTCTCTTCCTTCAAACAAACTTCTTACCACATTTAGTTTTTTTATGTAAATCACGGGAAACTGGAGGACGACTTTTCGGAAAGGGGCAGCTCTAAGTGGTCACAGCAGCGTGACTAACTAGCGTCATAACGTGGCAGTGGTTTTCTTCTATCGTACACATGGCTAATATTGTAATAACGTAAAATTTATTTGTAATTACTTCGTTATCGAATGTAAAACTTATCACATGCCAGGCGAGTGCTCTGTCAACTGAGCTAATACCCTAGCACTTGCGACGAAGGCACTTTTAACACTCTTCCTCTTCGAATGGTTTCATATGATTGAAAAACCGAGGTAGTGCATTCACTGACGAATAGAAAACAGTGATAAATAACGGGCACAAATGAATAACCATTTATACAGTTCCTTACATGCTACTTGAGTCTTTATCTTTCAGTCTTGCATAATAAAGTTAATAGTACTCATGCATATTACCAACTGATTAATTTGAACAAGGAAATTGCAGATTAATCAATGTTAAATGTTTTCACATCCACCTAAACTGGATACATATGTATACAATTAATTATCGAACATTTTTTTTTTAGTCTCTAACTAGTGTGGGGTTTATATGTCTG
>NW_013665708.1:1052178-1053167 GCF_000517525.1 Limulus polyphemus | reverse complement strand
AAAAAGAATGCACTGTCGCCTGCTTTAAAGCATTCGACACTGTATGGCACAACGGTCTCAGGTTCCGCATTACAGAACTTGAACTACCGCGGGTGATTATTCGCTGGCTGTCTAACTTCCTGGAAAATAGAACATGTAAAATAAATGTACGGGGAACCTACTCTGAGGCATTTTGCCCAGAGGCAGGCGTACCCCAAGGAGGAGTAGTTAGCCCTATTCTCTTTATCATGTATGTAAGTAATATGCCTTTAAAAGATTCAAACCACGGCTGTGCATCACAATTCGCAGACGATGTGGCGATCTGGAAAAGTGCCCCCACCCCATCCATTGCAACAACTAATCTACAACCAGTTTTAAATAACATAGAAGAGTATTGTCAGAAGTATAGAATAAAAATAAACGCCCTTTTTAAATAACATAGAAGAATATTGTCAGAAGTATAGAATAAAAATAAACGCCCCGAAAAACCAACTACTTACCTTCTCTAAACTAACAAAACATCACAAAGACCCACCCAAACTATATATGCATGAAACACTTATCCAGACCTCCACATCAGCAAAATTCCATGGACTAACGTTTGACCAAAAATTAACGTGGGTCAAACATACAAATAACATCTTAACAAAAATCTGGAAACGCACAAATTATGCAAGAAGTCTAATAGACAAAACTCAGGGAACATCACCCGATAACATAATTAAAATATACAAAACATACATTCGACCTATAATGGAATATGCCAGTCCGGCATGGATAAACACAGTTCCTAAACACATAAACAAACTATAAAGAATCCAAAACACACTCATCACCTCTGCATACAGAGTCCCCCGTAGCACCTCATCAAAATTCATGCACAATTAAGCAAATATACAAACAGTAGCCGATAGACTCTTGCATAATACTATAAATTACTTTAAGAAAAATTGGCAAAAAAACGTACATGATGGAAGTAGACCTAAATACCTCTCGCCAGTTAACATTTA
>NW_013665708.1:1047362-1051321 GCF_000517525.1 Limulus polyphemus | reverse complement strand
AATAAAAAAAAATCCATTATGCTTATAAATCGTTGTTTGTCAACGTATTATTAAGTAGAAACATTGACAGACTAAAAATAGTTAAAGCATCAAGACCAGGGTTTTATTAAGTGAATGATCAGATAAGAGATCCTCCCTCTTATATTTTACTTAGGAAGGTCAATAGTAGGTTATAGGTTAGTTAATCTTACTGCTATAGAGAAAAACTCTAGAGATTCTGATAAAAGAAACTTTACAAAGTAATTCGGTGAAATGTAATGAAAACTATCATGGATTAACAAAGGTAAATTTTGTTACTGTTTTTTTTTTTGTTGTTTTTCTGAGGGTGTTACTTGTTACCTGGACAGTGGTTATGGTATTCTTAGATTTTGTAAAAGCTCTTGATAAGGTGCCACAAAATCTTAGTTAAGAATATGAAAATATTATGGGTTGAGGAAAAGACTAGTTAAGTGAAATGTAGGTGGAGGTGAGGGCAAAAAGTCCAGTTAAAATGGACCCCTGTTACTAATGGAGTACCTCAGGAGTCTGTGCTTAAATCTTGTTTTTTCTTTTCTCCTTGATTCCATTAATGATAACAATAACAGTGTCCTGATATAAAAGACCGTTTAGTTCAGATATTAATGATTTTATTATTGTTTAGTGTTTGTTATAATAAGAGTTAAAAGCAGAAGATTGTAGGAAGTTGTGTTGTAAGTCATTGATGTTGAGATTATCGAACGTTGCGGGTAATACATTGACGTCGAGAATATAGATATTTCTAAAAGCCGGACAGACAATTAAGTGATAAACCTATAAATAGACAATAGCAGAAGAGAGTAAAGTTACGGGCAAGGAAAAGTTCGCCGTGAAGTTTTCTACTGTAGAAGTGATAAGCCTAATGTTTAATATGTTAGACAGTTAGAGTAATATTAACAGTATAAAATGAGATAAGAAGAAGAATTATTCCATTAAAGCGTGGTTCTAAAGTAATTGAATCAGCCTGAGTGCATTTTGACAAAAGTAACGGAGGATATTTAGAAGAAAGAAAACCAAACTATCACGATAACTCGCGCCACGATTGTAAATGAATCATACACAGAATACTACTACTAGTGCGATAGCAATAGAGAAGATAGTTCGGCTTGTCAACTGAAATTCTAAAGTAATTGAATAGGTCAAAGTGGACTTTCGACAAGAGAAGATAACTATAAATATAGTGTTTATGATATGCCTGTAATCTCTATAGTGTGAAGAATTTGTTGTATGTACGATTAACTTATTCCGAGTATGTATATTATTTTGAAAACAAGTGATGTGCGTGGTGTTCATTTATCGTTGAATTTATCGCCAATAAGTCAGACACCTACTGTAGAAGAATCCTAAGCCCAACAACGTCATAGTTATATATTGTTACATCTCTGGTCGTTTGTTAATTTCTCGAAAAATTCTTCCCGAGAAACTTCAGCGATACAAGTCCTTTCTTAAATAAAACTAGTTTATTCTTCCTCAATACAACTTTGCAATACACAGCATTTCCACAGTCACTTTAACTTAAACACACGCTATAATTCACAATGATTTACACACTTTACGTACGGCTTGATTCGATTATATCCCCGTTATCAATTTATCTGCCGGCTTATATTGTAAAATAGAGGACGTCTAGCAAACGCTGGAACGTTCATGACGTTCCCCGATCCTTCTAGAATCTCAGCACGTGTTACCAGATTCACGTGACTTCCCCTTTCGTAACAATATTTATACTATTAAGAAATATAAGTAAAAGCTTTTTAAGTTTGACTATTGAAAAAATAACATTTTTTAAATTCTTACAAAGAGCATAATTAGTAAAATTTATCGATCACCTTAAATTCTTGGGTATTTCTGGCATTGTATTGAGAATGTTGAGGTATTACATTACAGAATGAGTTGAATCACTTGTTGCTCACTGCAAAAAAAGCTGCCCCGTTTGGCAAAAAAATACCCAGTCTCGCAGTATGTTGGTTGGAATGGTCGCCAAGTTCAAGAACAGTTTAGTGATCATAATTAATAAATTAAAAAACGATGAAAAACAGTTTGTTTTTGTATTAGGTTAACATTCTCTGTCTCATGTTAAATTTAACTATAAGTGTAACAGTGCTCAGGCCTCCCAGTGGCACAGCGGTAAGTTTGCGGACTTGCAACGCTAAAAACCGAGTTTCGATACCCGTGGTGGGCAGAGCACAGATAGCCCATTGTGTAGCTTTGTGCTTAACTTCAAACAAACAGTGCTCAGGACAATGATTGTTTATAATTTAAAGGAACCCAATAACCCCAGTGTTTTTGGGAATTGGATTTTCTGAAATTACTTGTTTCGTTTTTTCTTTTTTTTTTCATGCTAACTTTTTCTGTTGATCTTGCATGATTTAAAATATATAGCTGTACAAGTTACAGTACAACAAATGTAGTTTAACCGATTTATCAGAAAAACGTTTTTACAAAATTATTAAATAGAGTATATTATAAGTTATTGTAACCTGTTTGTTGAACATCCGAGACGTTTATTCTTCGATATTAATATCCCTACTGTTCCTATATGTTTATTATGGCATTAGCTATAATCATTCCATTAGCTGAAACAACGTTCACTTACTCATCTGTAAGATTATATAGCTTAGCTAAGGTCAGCAACCTTAACATAATCTTTAGGAATTCAAGTATATATATATATAAACGTACTAATTCGTTCTGCCATACACAAATATTGTAAATCTTCAAGAAATCATACAAGTCAACTTGTGGTACAGTACAGAGGTCAAGCAGGCCTAAAGTTGACATACGATTAATTACACTTATAATATGGAGTTTGAATTTTGATATGTTGTGTGTGTGTGTGTGTGTGGTTTGGCCACGACTGTAAACAAGTTATTTAGTATGATACAATAAATCTGAACTTTTCTTTAACTTCAATATTTCTTCCATATGGCCAGTGTTTACATCATGAAATGAGCCGGGGGGCGGGGGAAATAGTTATTGGAGAGGTTTGCGTTGCTTTAGAGTATCGTTTAGATTAACCGGTTGAAGGTCACTTTACCATCAAAACATGCAAAAAATGTAATGCTTGCACGTTCAATTTTAAGAAGGGCATAGAAAGAACCATGTAAATAGGCTAGTTGCTATGCCACTTTTTGGGCAAGGCGTGGAGTAGTGGTAAGCGTGCCTGCACTGTGAATCCGAGAATTCGTGGTTCGTATCCAGCAGTAACACGATAGCGCTCCCCACTATCGGGCCATAAATGTGCTATAAGAATGACGGTTAAACTCACTTTTCAGTCAGGCAATAGTTTGCGGTGATCGCTTGTGACTAATTGCGACGGCTATGCAAAAATAGTCCTCGTGTGTATGTATCTTTGGAAGAAAACTGGAGAAACAAAACATTAAATTAGCATTTCTGTTCATCAGTGTTATTTATTATTACCTCATTTCGCAGTGTGTAAAATCTAGTTTTCCAATTATGAATGAACCATTTATATGTTTAGTTAGTATTAAAATCTCCGATGTTTATTTAATACCATTCCCATCCACTTGACGACTTTGTAGCAAGCTTCGGGCTTATAACCCTTAAAATCGGATTCGATATCCACAGTGGGTATGGCTCATTGTATGGCTTTGCGCTTAAACACGTTTAGTATCAAGTAAAGTGGGTTGAACATGTATAACTGTGACAACTCGACAAACGAGGAAGAACTTCGTTAACTGCCAGTTGACAGCTACATTAAGTACAAATATTTTTAACGACTTGATTGACTACTTTCAGCTACATTAATTACAAGTATTTTGAACGACTTGATTGACTAGTTTCCGCTATATTAAGTACAAGTATTTTGAACGGTTTGATTGACTAGTTTCAGCTATATTAAGTACAAGTGTTTTGAACGATTTGATTGACTAGTTTCAGCTATATTAAGTACAAGTGTTTTGAACGATTTGATTGACTACTTT
>NW_013665708.1:1043767-1046784 GCF_000517525.1 Limulus polyphemus | reverse complement strand
GATTTGATTGACTACTTTCAGCTACATTAAGTACAAGTATTTTGAACGATTTGATTGACTACTTTCAGCTACATTAAGTACAAGTATTTTGAACGACTTGATTGACTACTTTGTGTGTAAAGTGCGTATGAAAAATACTAATAATGCTAAATTAATTTTGTTACTAATCGATACAGGTCCCAATATATAGATTTCTTAATCACAATCATAAAAGTCAAGTGTCGGTCGGTCAGTCAGTCGGTCACACTCAATTTCTCCGAATTTCGTGAGTTACACGAGTCCAATACCACTTTTTCTCCTATAATACTCCCTCTTTCATTGCCCGTTCCCATTTTAGTTTAATTCAGTCGCTAATATAGGCGCAAATAGCTCCTGACTTTCGGCACTTTTTCTGCTATATAAAAGCCCGTCAAGGAGGGAGTTATTATACCAAGGATTTATTTAGCACCGAGGGAATTTAATTTGCCATTTGTTATTAAGAGAAGTTTTTGAACGATGATCGAATATTTACAAGAAATGTGGTTTTAAGAGAACTATTGCAATAATGTAAATGATGTGATAGGAAAATAACCGTGTTCAAACTACCAAGAATACTGTAAATATAACTTCCTACGCGTCTTGAAATGGTAAATTGTCCTCCCCTCTTCAATTCCCGTTGACCTCTACCATGTGTTTTATTTTGGTCAACTCATGCTAAATTATGTTACGCATGTTGTCATCAACCGTTATAAATACGTTCTGGTAATACAAGATCATCATTTTATTGATAGACTTTCACCCCCAAATAGCGATTTGTTTTATATCATTTACTACTGATAACGAGTATTTTTTTTTTCGCCTTTTACTAAACTTAATGTAAAAGACTGACCAAGAAATAACAAAAAAAGAGTAAAATCACTTATTTACTATGCAAAATACATAATAATTTTGTATATAAATCGTTTTAAAAGAAATGCCGATGAGATGTATATAATCTCATATAATTGATTGGTAATTCTAGGTTTAATTGGAAGTTGGGTTGTAAAACGTACAGCCCTCAACTACGTAAGCACGTATTGGCTTTATTTTAAATGTGCCAAATACTTTTTGGACAGTCTAATGTAATGGATAGAAAATACGGATAGATATGGATCATAGACGGAATATACGTACATGTAAAGATATAGAAAGAAAGGATGGACGTTTTAGTGTTATTATTTAACGGCAGTTAAAATTATTCGCTGTTAAAAACTAGACAGACTAAGGTGGGTCATGTGATTGGTCTGGGAAAACCTAAAATAATAATAATTTCAGGAAGTTGAATGTTAACTATGATATCACATGTCAGTTCTAGAACCTTATCACCGGAAATGCTCCCATAAACATAGTCAGTGTAATAAAAGAGAGCCAACGTAAAGGATGTAACTATATGACAACTCAGCGTACTAATTAAAGCCTAAGTCTTGTTTACTACCAAGAAAGAAGATAGTTCTAAAATACGACACAAGTTTTAAAAAAAACTATTTTTGTGACATTAAACGCTGTAAACCGTTTTTTTTTCTATAGTAGTCCACACTGGTAGAATTATTAAATATTTCTTTTTGTTGGACAATATCGACTGTACATTTCGTCACTTATTTGTAATACTTTGTGTAAATGTTAGTTAAGTGATTTAATATAACTGAACATGCGAAGGACGTCAACTTTTCAAGAACATATAATCTTTTGATTGGTTGCTTTTTTTACTTTGCTTTTTGTGGGTGCTCTGGGGCTTTGCTAGAAGTTAGTTTCTGAGTGGTAAAACTTTATAGTAGGGTGGCTGCGAACCTGGAGAACTAAGAAAATTTGTATCATTTGAGAAACGAGTAAAAAAATTATGAAAATTTTGCTCCACGTTTTATTATCTCGGAAAATGTATATGCACGCAAAGCATGCTGGTTATAAAGATATGATAGTTATTGATATTATGGTGCTATACTTACGATCAGACATTTTAGTATTTTATTAGATGATAATTACCTAATCCTTGATATTTGATAGATTAGATCAAATATTATTTTATAAATATGGAAGCAATATCTTTGTTTGAATATTTGTTTCAATAGTACCATTTTTTCTGAAGCTTTGTTTACCATTAATAACTAGGTTACAAGCTGAAGTTTAGTTAATTATGTAGAAGTATGAGGAAAAGTTGAAATATCATTGTGTCGTACGTGCGTGTATACACGTCTGCAATACCTGTAAGTGAAGAAAAACATGTTTGTAAAGAATATGGTCGCTCTAAAGGGACTTTTATGGCACTAATGACGCAAGTATAACAGAGCTTACAGTTTAAAAGAAATTAAAAATTAATACGAAATGACTGGAATTATTTTATCAGTTGCTGTAAACTTTGCATTATAGAAAAGTAAATTCAGGATTAACGTCAGCGCTTGTTTAATAAAGGTTGTTAGGGTTTGATGAACTATATATGAAACGAATTGTTTGATATAACCTATTATTATCCGCTTTCTCTTGTCATTTTGAATTTTTTCTAAAGGCGTATTCGTTCTAGGTTGTACTAAAGTAATGGGGAGAATGGATGGTGCGATATTCGATGACACAGATATGAGCGAAGGAAGAGTTGTGATTTATCTGTAAGTATTGTTTTAATTCAGAGAATAATAGCTTTAAGTGATTAATTTAGCAAAAAAGAGAATTATTTAAACATTTCATATGTAATTATATAGGTTTCTAATAAAACGGTTTTTAGAAACTATTTCAATTCTGTTGTAAACCGTTTGGTTAATTTCAAATTTTGTCATTTTCGCCTAGAATTAGAAAACATCGGTCGTTGTTGGTGCAGGTTCATAAAGCTGTATGAAAATTGAGAGAAATGCGTATTATACATTTTATGTCAGTGATACATTCATGTAATTGATTAATTATTAAGTTATTTAAATAAATATACATACAAAGTAATAATTATCTTTACTACTTAAACACTCATTAACAGTGTTGTAAATCTGTAAATTAACTCTTGGGGGGAGAAATTGGTT
>NW_013665708.1:1024298-1043515 GCF_000517525.1 Limulus polyphemus | reverse complement strand
TTGGTTTTGCACATCATTATAATGTCCTTTAAAAAAATAAACGTTACAAGGTAAAGCAATTCTAATGTTTGATTTATACGTAGGCCATGTAAAATTGTATAATTGTTATTCTTTGCAGGGGAATATTTGGTGTAATTATATTGCTAATATGTCTCATCTGTTACTGTTGCAATAAGAAAATTTACGATGACGATTTTGAGACATCACACTGTGGACTTACGAGGAGTTCGAACGTACAAGGACATCGGCATGTATGTGTACTTTGTCACGTTACACTGGCAAACCTGCTGTTTGTAAAATCTAAGGTTACCTTTTGTATCTTAGGAAATATTTTCTTTAGGTAAAATTTTTAAGTTTTTTTATTTAGTTTTCACTTGTATAAAAAGTATAATATACCTGTATCAAAACATTCATTATACTAAAGTATGCAGGATTATTTTTTTCTAAAACAGAAATTATTATTCAAATCATAAATAAAATGTTTTTAACTGTGTACCAGTTTAACGTTGAATATTATTGATGATTTTAAGTTTATACACAAGTGCCAAAATACTATAATTAGAAATTATTATTGTTAGTTGATGGCCTATGCTTGAAAATAATACTATTAATCAGTTGTTAAAAATGGCGCATTTAACGTCAGTGAAATCGGGATAGATTGACGGGCCGCCAAAGTAATGAAATTTTTTTTTATAAATTTCCATACCTATACCTGATCAGTACGGACGGGCCCTCTAAGAAAATTGCACAGAGTAGTTTGAAGTGCTGAAACGTTTCTAGTTGTTAACCCTGAAAACCTCGATTGGTTACCAGTAGGACCAGATATTACATCATGATGAGAAATTTGATGGTTTTCCCTATTACAATTCTTAGTGTAAAGAACTTGCCATCACTTACTTTCTATGTAAAATACATAGGAAATTCCAACAGTAATTAGTGGGATTAACTGTAATAATACTGACAATTGTTACGTATTACAATTTCAGATAGGAAAAAAACTTGACGAAATTGGCGGTACCATTTGGGATGGAGCTGGTGGAGAAGTAACATAATTGATTACATCAGTCAAATGTCAGTTCATAATATAATCAAGGCAGTCGTAAACGTAATTACAGTACTTACGACTTTAGATGCAGAATAATAACCAAAACAAGTTCCTGAGCCTAGAAGGCGATGTAGATTTTAACACACATACACGCTTTTTGTTCGTTTATATTGCTTACAAAGCACTTCTTTAGTATTGTTACGACAGCGGAGGTCACGTGTCACTAGTAACACGCCACGCGCTTCTAGAACGTTCATGAAGCGTCGGGAGACTACTAAATATGTGGTAGTCTTGTATATATAAGACCGGCCAAGAAGCGACGGGAACAATGTGTAATTGAACTGCGGACAGAGTATTGTTGAGTCGAGCACGTGAGACGTTCGTTGTGAATTATGGCGTTTGTTATAGCGCGACTGTTGAAATTAAGTGTATCGCAAAGTTGTATTCAGAAAGAATAAACCGGTTTTATTTAAGAAGGGACTTGTATCGGTAAAGTTTCTTCGGAAAGAATTTTTATGGAAAATTAACTAACGACTAGAGACGTAACAGTATGTTATCTCGTGAAAAATATCGATTTAAATGCTATTAAGACAGCTGTGAAAAGTCGGTGATATATCTACATCAATATAGATTTGAATATTAACTTCATAAGTTTTATTATCAAATATAAAATTTAAAGATTAAACATATGGTGTAATGAAATAATGTACAGATGCTCTATGAAATAGAAAATACCTATGTATAATAAAACATGTTCCTCTCAAACAGATCGTGACAATAAGTGGTGCACCACAAGAACCTGTGACACCATCACCTCCCCCACCTTATGACGATGCTATCAAGAAAGGAACACGTTTTCAGTTTGATCAGAGTCCCCCATCTTACGAAGTTGCACTATCTTGGCAGAATTTTCCAGGTGTTCACAACTTTGGACTTGAAGAATCTTCAATCTTACACAGACCACAATATCAAATATTGCCAACATTAATGCCCTCGTGATAAACGCTGGTTGTGAAGAAGGCTGTAAACACTTGCTTAGTGGCAATTACAATTGACACTATTTAATAATGATGCATCAGATCCACAATTTTTAGAAGGATCTGGGTGAGGGAATGACAGGGTAGCTTGATTTTCAGCAATCCTCGTTTACCAAATGTGGAGACATGATAAAAATAACTAAGTGCTTGACAAAAAAGTTGGTTTTCAATTGCTATAAATTGTTTAACAATTTTTGTAGAATTAGAAAGCAGTGACTTTTATAAGTATCATACTTGATGCCTAATAAAGGCCAACCTATTTTTAAAGTCTGACACCCATATGACAAAGCACATTAATTTGGATTTAAGTTTTTGTAAGTTATTCAAATGTTCTCTTTATGTACCATTTACAGATTATTTTAATTTGTAAGTGTTCTCACACTTCTTTATTGTCTGTTCTTTACAAGTGTAGTGCTAGCTTGTATTTACTTTTTTTAGTTATTTTTTATGTCTCTGATTTAAAAGCATCTAGTCATCCATTAAATTAGTCATTCTGTCCAGGTACAAAAGTTTAAAAGATTATTTGTAACTTCATTTGGTATTTTTTTAAGGAAAAAAAAACTCAATCTGAGGCCATTAGCTACATCTTGTTGAGAGTCACATGTATAATTTAACATTGAAAAGCCTATACCATAAGTAACCTTTATACCAGTGCTCAAACATGGTAGTGTTTTGATTCTACAATACTGATAACTCAGTGTTTACATTCTGCAATACATACAACTTGGCATTTTCATTCCAATGTTCTAGCACTATACTTTTTCAATTCCATATACTTTTCATTTTATTATGTTAATCATTCTGAGGTCTTGCAACCTCAGTTGGCTTTACATCCTGGTATTTTCACCTTGTTATAATATGAATATGCAACTCCATGAACTTGACATTGGTTTATGACTGAGATGTTTCCAACTGAAGACAGGACAAAATAGCCATATGTGTGACTAAAAGTTGGTTTTCATTTACTTTAAATTGTATAAATAAAATTTGAATAATTGGAAAGCATTGACTTTTTAATGTGTATTATTGATGCATATATTTTTAAGATCTATATAACAGACTTAAAACAAATCGAAGTGTTTTCAAACATGAAAGATATTTAGTTTGATGTGTCAATCATAAATTTGATAATTTTTGAGAACTTGTAGAAAGTATTGTGTTGTTTTTATGGGAACCTAAAACTGTTTTAGTATTTTTGTCTGTGGGCTTTAAACTTGTTAAAATATATATTGTAGAAAATTAAATTATAATTGTGAATGCTGTATTTTTTTATTAAAATAAGTTTTCTAATTTCATTATCTCAAGCTGTAAACATCATTTATAAATACACACAAAGGAAGTATTTTACAGCCCTAATTTTTCAAGATTCAAGAAAACCCTGTTAACAGAAATTTACTATTTGTTACACTGGTTTTAAACAAAATATTCTGGTTTGGTTTGGCCATGCTACTAGAAAACTACATCAGAACCCCCTTCATCCCTTAATCTGTTAGAAGTGTTCTTGTTGAATTCAACAAAACCTTGTAGCTTTAGATGCAACAGAGTAATAATATTTTAAATCCACAATATAAGACTGTTCTAGTTTTGCATAATTTTTTTTATGTTTGGAAAAACTGACTCTCTAATTTAGTTTGTAATCTAATGATATATTTAACGTAAGATTAACTTAAGTGGCTCTCTTAATTAAAAAAAAAAAAAATGACTCGTAGGATGTTTGCATGTCAGCTACAGAGAAAAGAAAGCCTGTGCTGAAATATTCTATGGTTGGTGATGTTGGTCTAAAGAAATAGTTAAAAATGTTGTTTCCAATATGATTTTATATTATAGGGCTTATTTTTCCCAATAAGGAAAACTAAGAGTAGTATTTCATGCTCCTTTTTATGTGACAATGTAAAGACTTCATCACAATTTACACAAAAAGCTTAACTACTCAAATGTAGAATTGTATATGCTAGTATGGACTTTTGCTTCACACTAAATCTCAAATGACACTTTACAACTAACCATCATCACATGACCCAATATTTCATGCTAGTTAAAACATTTTAAGTTATCATTGAAAAATAGAATGCTAGAAGCCATGAACACACTGCCATAATAAATAGATTAAAAACTGTGTAAAAACAGGCTGTAACAAGATGAGTTTAATGCACATGTATAAGGATTATATTTGTAAAAGAGCCAAAAAAAAACTAGCCAAATGAATGGAAGTTTTAGTATTGCCTTACATTTTCTTATAGTTGCTGGAAAACTGTAAATCATCAAGCAACAGAAGAAAATGCTAAAAACGTAGTTTAAATGTGTAACAAGGTGTATGCACACACACACAGCCTACCAATAAATAAATAGATACTCACCCCAGAAATAATGTCATTTTATTAAATAAACATGAAACAAAGGGTGCAAGATTATCATCTGTGGCATAAATAAGTTTATATATGTTTTTTACAGGATTGCTTTCCACTCCTGGCTAAGAACTTTTATCAGAGTGTCCCTATATGTTGGAGGGAACCAATAAGGACATACTACACATGCTTGATAGGGATCATATCTAGTGGCCTGGCTACATGAGAACAGTTAAAACACCTTCAAGCATTTGTTATACGAGACTCAGGATGATAGAACAGGCACCACTACTTGCATGAAATACTGTCTTGTCTGGTCATAAGTGTATACAAGTAGGACATGTTTGAGAATTTCCATACTCCAAACAATAGTGACTGTCTTTTCATTTAACCAGTAGCTGTCTATAAGACACCTTACACTGTAAAAACATTACCGTAGTATTTTGTTGTGGCTTTCAGAAATTCCATGATAGTTCTTGAGATATTGCTCATCAATTCCAGCTGCACTGACTATCTAAGAATTGTGTGAATGTCGATTTGCTGGAAAACATTACAATGCCTTAAATGTTGTCAGCATATGATATTTCTTGCAGTGAGGAGTGGTTTTCAGTTAACTACTCTAACATTGTAGCCCATACTATGAAGGCAAATTCAGGTGCTATTGGAGCATACTTGTACCTGCCCTGCAACAGTAGCAGCCATTTCATGTGGATCATTCTCTTCACTTCTTCAAAAAACCTCTTCAGTTGGTTTGGGGCACGTGGGTTCAGAAACTATTGTTTTCAGATGTGAATGGAATTGTATTGTCACCCTATGTACTATAAAGAATGGTACTGGAAGTAACCTAGTAATTTCCCACTGACTTTGACCACCCTTCCATCATCCAACTCTGTGACCTTATGAAAAATATGGTCAATTCCCTAGATTCTTTGCTTTTATATTGTGGTCTTTACTGAAATACATCTGTAGTTATACTTTGGAGTTATTTGCAGGTGATGTCACATAGATGATTGATTTGAATTCTCACATATGTCTGTTTACTTATTGTTAAGCTGTGTCTACACAAACACACACTGAGTGAATTAATAAAAAATATTATCCTATAATAATAATAATAATACATTAAAAATAGTGTCCTCATTCAGGGGTAAAAGATCTGAAAGTTTTTTAAAAACAAATGCTATAATTCAAGAGTTAAACCTTTCATTTAGAAAGAACAACATGTAAAAATAATAGACACTGGATTTAAACGGCTACAGCTTATCCCCATTTGTAAGTGAAAGACTTGTAAAAATAATAAAGACACTAGCTTTAAGAAGCTCAATCCTGTCATTCTACTTGTACATGTGGAAGTTGTAAGTATGACTGCTACAGTTAAAGAGCCATACCTCATTCTCACTGCTATTGCTAGTTAGGTGTTAACTGTCAATTGCAACTAAAATTAGTACAAACTATATTTCATAGTGTTTTATTCCTTTTTTTTTTTCTGCACTCGTTTGTCAGTGTTCCAACAATGGCATGTAACATGCAAAAGCCTGTAGTTAAAAAGCTATTATACCTTACTGCAAACCTAAACACTGCCAGGAAGATAAGATCTGATTAAAATTATTATGAGTTTTACTATACCAACTATTTATGTAATTGGTAAAAGACACGAGGCATGAAGACAATGCTTAAAAATGATATACCATCCCTTTGTGGAAAGCAAACTAAGAAACTTCTGTGAGTCTAAATGAACATAGATGTAAAGATGGACATTTTGGATTTTGTCCTTCACACATATCACATGAAAGGAAGATAAGCCAGAATCAAAACTGATTGAGAAGGGGTCAATTTCTGACCAATGTTCTGTATGTTTATAAACCAAAAATGAATGAAACTCGAAGAAGCATCCAAAACTACCACTTTGATCTTTCTTGATGCTAGGTTGGACATAAGTACCAAAGTGAAAGGATCCTCAAGAAAGTATGTTTAGTACATGAGCACAAACTTGCTGTAGAAACTCGACAATTAAGACCATTTACAATAACCCTCATTGTTTAACACCAAACAAACACAAAAAGACTGCATAAGAGGATCTCAAAACATTTCCAATGAAATAATCTTTTCACAACCTTGTTCATTTAATATATAAATTCCAAAACAGATTAAATATTATCAAAAACTAAAGATTGAAAAAAAAAAGGTTGGTGTATAACACCTGACAGAAAGAAGGCTTGTGACAAATTTGTAGAGAAAAGTGAGCACTGTGCCAGAACATTTTTTTTTAACCTTGAAGGATATGGTTTGGTCTTGTGGTAGAGCTCTGGATCTTGGAGTCAGTGAGCTGAATTTTAATGTTTGTGATACTCAAAATATTACCAGTTGTGGATGCATAATAAGGATGACAGTCAATTATTTAGTGTGAGTGGTAAAGTGATGCTAAAGTGTCAGTAGTCCAAAATTAGGTATGGTAACAGACAGCCTTAGTAGTTTTGCCATAATTACAAACTACAACTTTGAAATTTCTATATAAAGAATTGAGATAATCCATGTTTGTGACTACTGTAGAATATACTAAAGACTTGAAGTTGCTTTTTCCTGAGATTTAGAGTGGTTTTTTTGTTTTCACAGAATACTTTATATGAAGCTTTTTTATTGTAAGATTTGCAAAAGTAAATGTTTGTTGAAGATAAAATGTATTATATATTTCATTAACCAAATGCCACCAATATGTATGAAATAATAACATACTACAACTGAAACAGACCATCACGTTAAGACAAATTTTAATTCATATTTGACTATATATATATATATATATATAACATTCTAACGAAAATTTAGATTTTTGCAATTTACTTTCTTGTATAATAACAATATTGCAATTTACCTCTATTTGATATATATGTGTATAATTTACCTTTTGTTGTGCCTAAACTTTCTATTTGTATAACTTACAATTGTCTAACACATTTTCCAAAATTTGTCATCAGTTATAACTAAATAATGAAAAGCATATACTATTCATAAGTAACAAAACTAAGGGATTTCTCAATCAGCAAGAACAGTGCACTGTATATATATATGAAAAAACTATTAGATTCATCGTAATTTAATCACAGCTTAATTTTGGTATTTAATGAAAAAAATTATAGTTTGTAACCTAAAAACTTTGAATTAGCTTAAAACAATAAAAACATCTGATATAATGTAAAAAACTGAAAGTGATAAAAAGTGGTGGAATATTATGATGCAGTTCGCAACTCCCGATTTCCTAAAGGTAATGGTGGGCGATAGTTTTCTACAATACAGCCATTCAGTTCACCTCCAGGAGGTTTCTGGCCTTCACAATAAGACTGAAGTTTACGGAATGCTTCCAGCTAAGTAAAAAAAAAAGTTTATAGTAAAAACTATTTTCTTTAAAACGGTTATTTTAAATGTGGTATTCTTAAGCAGAATCAGTTAACAACAAGTAAGTTTAAAAGCATAACAATAGGAAGTACAGTGATAGAACAAGTTCTGCAGAATAGAAAAATCAAATAAACCAAGGACAAATGTGTTGAAGGAAAAGCAAAAACAATCTTTACTAAGGCTTAACAACAAAGTACATAAGCATTGTACCTGTTCAGCTACTAGAAAATTAATATCACAATGGTCATATTGTACTTCTGTTTATATAGCAGAAATGTAGGAAACAGTTGTTGGAGCTTTAATAACTTCACCAAAGACAAAAGAAATCTGTGTGGTCAAACCATGTCAAAATGACTCAGTTTAATCATCTATAAATTACAGCTACAGGGAAGTGTAGGCATGTAAGAACAACTTGTCATTGACTGAGCTAATGCAAATAAAAGTTGGCCAAGCTCTATTTACGAAAATGTATTTGAAAAATAGATGAAATATAATAATAGTTCTGGGGTTAGATAAGATGTTCATAAATTAAGTCCATAATAGATTTCAATTAGAATTGATACATATTTCACGTTATTTAAAAGGACCCAAAACAATGCACTAGTAAAAAGTTACATAAAAAAAAGGATAATTTTAAGGAGTATACAAATTACTGGGTAGTGTAATTATCCAACATTGTGCAATTTATCAAATAAGAAAACCCACTGCCAACAGTAGACTACTAGTACAACATGTCAAAATTGAACAAAATATATAGAGTTGTACTTCAATTCACTATTTATCTAACCACATATTGAATATTTCATCACTAAGATATGCTCTTTCTAAAATTTCCTTTAAAACTTAATATTCACCTCCACAGTGTTGATATTTTCAGTGCTAAATCACCTTAAAAGGTTTTAATTAGTCACTTCTGTTTATGTACTTGTTAACAGCAGGACAACTTTATAACATGCCTCCTTCAAAAGCTTTATCTAGTAAACCATGTTTCTGCACTTATAAAACAGAAATTTCAGAACTAAAAAAAAATTTTGAATTTGTACACAAAATTTTAGAAAATTATGCAGCAGACCTATCTGAAATAAAATAAAATATGTTTTTATTAACATAAACTGATGTAAATAATATTCTAAAAATTGGCTTTAAAAATCATTTTGATGGTACAGCATTACATGAAAATTATTAACATCTATAAAAGTCACTCTTAGTAATCCTTACACCTATACATATAACTGTTTTTTTGTGTATTTCTTTTTCTCCTTCATCTTTATATTCTTATGCAATGGATGGACTGAAATCCATATTAACAACGAATATCATTCTGCTAGTAGAAAGTGTCAAAATTCAACAAGATATACAAAGTTGTGATAATTCAAGCTGCCATGGTCTAAAACTAAGAAATTCATATTAACAACGAATATCATTCTGCTAGTAGAAAGTGTCAAAATTCAACAAGATATACAAAGTTGTGATAATTCAAGCTGCCATGGTCTAAAACTAAGAAATTCATATTAACAACGAATATCATTCTGCTAGTAGAAAGTGTCAAAATTCAACAAGATATACAAAGTTGTGATAATTCAAGCTGCCATGGTCTAAAACTAAGAAATTCATATTAGAAAATTTATTTATAAATATCCTTGTAAACAACATTTCCACCCAGAACATAGCTACATAGAGCTGATTATGACAAAATAAATTGGCTAAGTGCAACCCTCACAAAGAAATTTTTTCCCCAAATTATATTATTGTAAAATACTGATGAACTAGAGACTGAATGTAAAGTTTACACTGTGTATGTATCATCTACAAGTTTAGTGACATTCAAGATAAAACTGAAACTTGCTTTTTAATATCCTTTTATGGAGAGGTAATAAACTGTTTTTCCATATTTGATATTTGTTTTCAGATATTTTTACAAAGCTAATTAATTCTTAAGGACTATCTGAGCTATTCATCCCCAATTTTGAACTGATAAACTAGAGGGAGGGTAGCTAGTCAACAACATCCACTGCCAACTCTTGTGATACTGGTGTCTGACCAAATAGTAGGATTTGTCTTTCACCCTTATAACAGACCCAAAGATCCATATTCCAACACACTATCCACACAGTTGATGTAATGAAAGAATGAATGCTTTTGTGCTACATTTAACCTACTCACTGCAATAGGCATATGCAGGGTACTTTCTACCTAACCTTTGTTTTGATATCACAATAATAATATTTTTCTAATGTACTTTTAAAAAGAATAATATAGTTATGAAATACTTTGAGACATTACAGAAATTTATACCTGATACCAGATTTAAAAAAAACAACTAATTATATGTATATAATTTATCTATTTTTATACTACAAGTGTCTTATGGCCACAAGTTAAGCAACTGTAAAGTAATTATATAATTTATTTTAAGTCAGTATCATGAGTACCTTACAACTGCAAGCTAAATGAGTGTATCATGGATATCAAAACACCATACACACACTTGCTAATGCTAAGTAACAGTTATTCTTTCTTCTGCTAGCTGATCACAACCTTTCCTCAAGTGCTATCTTGGACCAATTAAATAATGAAGCAATAAAATATAGTTTATGTAACCACAAAAATGTTAAAGACTAGTACACAAAAAGTATTCCAATTTCTATAGTTTACTCCTAGGTTTAGAAAATATTATGTTAAGCATATTTTTTCTTATATTCAAGTAACCTTAAAAGAAAATACAAAACTTATATCACAGTTCCTGGTATAGAAGTTCCTATCTGATCAAGAATCTTTAAGAGAAATATAATGAATAATAAACAATTATTATGATTCTGTCACATTCCTCTAGCATGCATTTGGTTTAATTAGTACTAATTTAAATACAAATTTAAAAGAAACATGAGAAAGTTATTTTTTCTCCAAGTACAGCTCTCACCTGATCTTCCGATACCTGCACAGAGTTCTTAAACACAATCCAGGTGACACTTTCGTAACATGGTGGAGTTGTTAGTGATCCTGGATATGTCCAGTAGGCTTTGTTATCTACAAATAAACATAAAGAAATAGAACTTTTACTCATAAAGGTAAAAATAAAACCTAGAAAATATACATGGTTTTTTGTAAAAACACAACCAATGTTCTTACAGTACTTATGATAAAACAACTTTTAAAAGACTTTTAGACAAACATCCTGTATATGAAATATAAACACATATTACATCAACTTACATCTACACTTGGCCAAATCATGGGCACTAAACAAGACTTAAGAATTATGAAAATGCAAGTGTTCTTATATTACATGTTTTCATTTAAATATTGTTCAACCAACAGTGAGACTGTAAGTTCTTCAATATAAGGATAATTTCCACTTGCAATGTTTTTCAACAGAAAATATTTAAACAAGTAAACATAAAATTGAAAACAACAGTACTCAGTGAAGTTGGTGGTGAGACAAAAGATTATTTTAAAAAAAAGGGCTAACTGGTAATTATTTGCACATTGAATGATTAGATAAAACTCTCTTTGTAGCAAATGATCAGAATGAAGAACTACAAAATCAAATATCTCAAACTGTTGTTTGAATAAATTAGGATAATGAAGTGTGAAAAAATCCATCAGAATGATACAATAGTCTGTGTAGTCTAAGTTGGTCTCGTAACTTGACACAATAAAAGTACTACCTTTAATTTACCTTACTGAATATAGTAAAATTTTGTAAAGACAATTAAGCAAAGTAAATATTACCTTACTTTACACTAATAAACTAATCACTAAATACTAGCTGTAGTTAATAACGTAGTTATAAAAATGTATTACATATCTTGCATAACTCATTAAAGCTAACATACCCAAAAAAAGTGCTCCACATTTGTCATTTAATTAGGGTTATAATGTACTTAGTGCTGCAGTTCTGCTGGTAAAACTTAGAAAGCATTACATTACAGTTCAGAAGAAAAATTACCAGCTTTCTGAATTCAAACTGTAACTTTTAAAAATAAAATACTTTTTAGTACAGAGTGGTCATCAGGTGTGAGATAGCTTTATTAATCCAGACACTTGTGGTCTAGATACACCAGTTTCCATCCATGTTTTTTTTGAAATAGTTGAAATAAAATTAGAATATTTGAAAAGAATATATAACACAGAAGATTTAAACATAAACAGGGTACAGACATATTTATTAACACTTAATATATGAAATAGTTAATTTTGTCATTGTTACAGTTAATATAAGTGAATATTAACTAGTAGAGAAAAAAATAACTAGCAACTATTTGCTAATACTGTCAGTAGCTGAGATCAAGGTCAGAGTTAAATGTTTTACTTTTATACAGCTGAAAACGTAAAGAAATGGTTAAAGTGACTTAAAGAAATAGAAATTTGCAGACAATGTTTTGAGCAAACAGCATCTATCAAGTCTCAAAGAAGGTAATTTGGCTGTAACTCTGACCACACACACACACTTCTCTCGTTTCCTTACAACTAGTTTAACCCTTTCTTACTATTGTGAAATGATATCATGTTGTGGTTTTACTTTTATACATGTATACATGAAATATAACTTAGAAAAGTGAGACGCCTCTATTTTTGTTTCTATTTTACATGTACCTTACCATAGCAAAATGCTACATTAACTAAACAGATATCTGGCAAAGATAAAAATGCCTGAAGAAAAACTTAACATGGGAAAATGATAAACTGTTGGATAAATCTTACTAGGGATAAGTGTTGCAGGATCAAATCTTCTGGGAAGAGGAAGTTTATCGTCTTTATATCTCACACTGGGCATGAGATCGGAAAGTTTTCTCAATTCAGGATGTTCATCTCCTACCTACAGACATGATAAATATGTTTTTACCTATTAAAATCAAGGTAGAGAGTCTCTATTATTTATGATGTAAAGAACCTTTCACCCTGTGTTTGTATAGATGTATTGTTACTTTACGATCAATTATAAAGAAGGACTGTCACATATCAATACCACCACCACTGTTAAAGTTAACTTTTTATGTGATCTACAAATTATAGCAAAGTACTTTTATCCAAAAACAAAAGTGTGAAAATCATCACTAGTTATAACAGCAATCAGAAAACTTACAAATACCTGCAAAACAGGTGGGCCCTAACTGACATGTACAAACATTTCTATTTCAAATTTGCCTCTGAGGACATGTACCAACCTGCTCAATACAGCTAGCCTCCTCTAGACTTGTAGTATAATTTCTTGTATTATATTATTTGTTATTATTTTGCTGTGAGTACAAAGAAGTGCTTGATATTTTGATGCACAATGAGATAAAAAGAAACTCAACTTTATTTCCTAATTTTCATAAAGTCAATCATTTTTAAGCTACGAGACAGGATTAATCATTAGTAACTTGGAATAATGAGTTAAAAGGTGATGTGAGATAGGTTTGGGAAATTCTTAAAACTTCTTTTAATTCAAGATAGACTGTTTCTAAGAAATGGAAAAGGATAACTGGAAATAAAAGAGAAAATTAAGAAGCTTAAAGTGACAGACAGGATGGCAAATTTACACAACTAAAAAAAAATATGGATTTGGTTCAACAAAATTAGAAAATGAAAAAGGATTATGAGAACAGCTGGTTGATATGCTAAAATAACAGCAAAGATTTTTTTGTCTAAGGTAAGCAAATGATAAAATGGGGATTCAGCCCTTAAAGGATGTTGATAGTAAAGTTTTAGTTGAAGACTAAGAGATGGCTAATCTTTAAAATAAACTCTTCTGTTCTTACAAGAAGATGTTACAAATATTACTGATCTTTAAGAATTCTATGAAAAAAATATTGTAATTGACTTTTGATGGCAAACAGAAAGATTGAAAATAGATAAAGCTTGTACCTGGATCAGATAAGGTTTTCCACAGGGTTTTAAAGGAGGTTAAAGATCAAATATGCAATCCTCACTCTCTCTTTTTTTCTTTATGGATTCATGAGTTGTTGATCTTACTCTATTATTAAAAGGAATGATAAGAGTTTCTCTAGAATTTATAGATAATGTCTTAATTCTGTATCGGAAATATTTATAAATTCTGAAAAAAAAAAGCTCTACAAATAATGGTTCAAAAACTAGGAGTGCAGCATAACTCTCTGGCTTAAAGTATAAGGAAGCTGTGCATTTGCTGATGGTGTTAGATCATGATTGTATTACTTTTCAGCACACCCCATCCTTAAAGGATAAGGGTTTAGATAAGGTCTCCTATGATGATTCTATGGATGGCATAGAAATGAGAAATGAAGACTAAGAGTTTATTTTGTTAAAGATTACAAGATTATTAGGGGGCCTCTGATTTATTTATGCTCTGTTCTGAAAACAATAGGACCAAAGGACACAAGTTTAATAGTTGGGAAAAAAGAGGCTTGGCTTCAGTTAAGGCATTTTTATTTGTTTAAAAAGGAGATTGAATTATGGAATAAGATTTCATCTACTTCTATAAAGGCCAGCGATTTACTTGATGATTTCCTGAAAAATAAAGCAAAGTTCTAAATTTTACTTTTCTCAAGGTGGGTGTGAAAAAGATAGCCTTGAAGAATCAAATGGTTCCTTTTTATCCATGTGTTATAATATTATGATTAGTCTTCTGTGGTCATGTAGTAATGTCATTAGTTTACTTACCTGTAGAAATATACCCAATACTGCTAGTCCGTCCTCTTCAGATGCTGCCTTTTCAAAACTTTCATACTTTTCAGAATTCCAATGAACTAGATGGATCTGAAAAATTCATATAAAAAAAAGTAAACTGAATGAATTAATAAAAAAAATATTCGTTAACTTGTTTTTTATTCACTTTCATCTCAATATATATATAATGGAGATCTATATTTAAAGCATCAGTTGAAGAAATTAATCATAAAAATTATTATTATAAGTTGACGAATGAAAATAATAGTTATATATTAAACTATACCAGCTTTGGTAGAATCATCTGTGGTAATTCTTAAAATTGTGAAAACAAAACATCCTTCTTTCTTTGCAATTAAGTCATCATGAAAATCATGTATAATACATACTGTCTTGTTACCTATCTACTCAAACATACTTTACTGAAAAATGTGTACTGATAAAAAATTGGGTGAAAGGCTGTTCTCAGGATGATTCATCTCTCCTGTGTGCATGATTTTAATAGCATATATACAATTTCTAGTAACTAAAGTAAAAGGGTTAAAGTTAATCTTAATAGTTTTTACCTCTGCATATGCACATACAATATATTTTGTTCTAACCAATAATCCAATAACTTTTCTGTTTAAATTAATACAAATCTGATCAACAGGGTTCATTCTTTAACTCAATGAATTCTGGTATTACTAATGCAAAGTTTGACATTAGTAAGAAATATTAGTATTAAAATTGTCTTAGCACACTTATATAATGTTTCAAAGCCATAACTGAACTTAGCAACATCTTTTGAGATAGAGTATTTTAAAAGATTACTAGTATAACAAGCAGCTAAGACTAACCTTAGCAGGAATATTTATTCTGCCAGTTTGTTCCGATCTCACTTATACTAGTAGAGAATCACAAGTTAAAACTAATTTCACTCCGGATTAACATTTCACCAGTTACTATATTTTCAGATCTTGGTAGATTTATTACAGAATCACTAACCATGACTAGTCTCAGTACTGCATTTTCAGATCTTACTATTATTAGTAAAGAATCAGTAACAAAGTCTAACCTCAGTAGGAAACATCCATTCTACCACTGTATATTCTGATTTTAGTAGTGTAATAGTGAGTTTACCCTACAGCTCATTTGGTAAAGTGCTTACCTGGCATATGACAGGTCTCTGGGTCAAATCCAAGGTGAGAAGATATACTACAATAAAATAAAATCCCCACATTGTCTACTAAACAGTGGCCATATTCCACAACCTTATATTAAGCACAATAACAGGTCTTCTTTCAGAATGGGAAAGGATGAAATAGTTAGAGTTGTTAAAAGATGACTTACTTGGATGACTGCTAGTAGGTTAATGTTAACCCTTTAGTTAACTTTTTTAAATTGCTTGCCTGGTATATGACAGGTCTTGGGTTCAAACCTGAACCAAGGAATAGGTATCATGAAAAATAAATTACTGCACTGTTACTAGTATAAAAACCATTAAATAAGACTAATTTCAGCAGTGAAAATATCTTCAGCCACTGTATGTTCAGCTCTTGTTACTACTATTGGACAATCAGTAACTAAGATTAAACATAGCAGGAAAAATTCCTTCAGCTATCACATCTTCATATTTTATTAGCACAATTACAGAATCAGCAACTAAGACTAACCTCAGCAGGGAACATCTCTTCTGCTGCTGTATGTTTAGATTTTACTAGCAAAGGTATAGAATCAGTAACTACAATTAATCTCAGCATGGAACATACCTTTATTCTACTGTATGTTCAGATTTTACTATTAAAAGTATAGAATCAGTAACTAGGACTAACCTCAGCAGGGAACATCTCTTCTGCTACTGTATGTTCAGAGCCAGTTTCACTGTTTTTTCCCCAGTGGCAGTGGAACTGGATCAACTGATATTTATTTGAAAGTGGCCCTCCATCTAAGTCTGTTTATAAATTAGAGAATATTGAAAAAATATTAGAAAGGAATGAGAAACACTGAAACATCAAATGAAGAAAGTAAATAAATTTGAACCTTTTCTACATTATACATAAATTTTACTTCACTCTTGTACACTTACTAACTGTTTATAACTACCTGAATTCTATGCATTCAATACCAAATGTGTTTACTAGTGCTATAACTGTTTGCTAGCACATGTTGATCTAACAGTCTCAATTCTGTGAATTTATTGATATATTCCTTTAACAATTTAACTGATGCTGTGCAGAAGACCAAATTTAAATAAATAATATCAGCTTCCATGTTTTTCCTTATTAAAACTTGAAATGGCACTAACTGAAACTGTGTTAGAAAATAAAATATAAAACAATGTCTTAGTGAGTTAACCATATTTCTGAACTTTTTTATTTCTTAATGATTCTGTGGGTTACATGTAACTAATAATAACATGAAAAAATTTACTTAAAGTCTAGTTTATAAAAAAACACAAAGTTACTGCATCATCTCTTACCATAGCAGTATAAACACTTACTAGGTGACGCACTGCTGACTTGGACTTTCCATCCATGTCCAGTATTTAACAATGTTGTACATTTTACTGAGCTATAGTCCCATTTTAGAGGGTTATCATTTAGTGTTGGGTCCACTATTGCCACAGAGGGATCAAGATTGATAGGTGATTGTCTGCTACCAGCAGCAGCAGGAAACTTGTCAGACCATGTGGCTGGTCCTGTAGGAAAACTAAAAAGTAATATCCACCAAAACTGACATCATCAGCATGTAAAGTTATATAAGTAATTTCAAAATGACTTAAATAGTTAATTGAGGAATTTGTATGTGCATAGTTGTATATAAATACTTACATATATCAAAAATAATAAATTTGAAATCATCCAAGTAAAATGAAAAATATATATTGAAAACAACCTGAGCATTATTCAAAGTGTTTTAATGAAATATTAGTAACTAGTTTTGTGACACATCTCTCTTCTGTGAATTTTAGTTCTTGATTCAGGAATATCAGGTGAAGAGCAAAGAAAAACTACAAATATAAAATATTATAGAGGGGAAATTAGTGGAATTTGCTAACTGTTTCGTCGTTGAGCTCATTAATCAGCTACATTCAACTATTCTTTGATAGATTGTTTCAGCAAAGTATTTATGATGAAACTTTGTAGAATGGAAGGCAACTGCCTGTTGTAACGGACGACATCTCGAAAGTTTTCCACCTTTTGTCTTCAGGCCCAACATTCAACTAATCAGTTATTCTAACATGAGACTTGGATAGTTGGAATAATCAAAAATAGTAATAACTGGAAACACTGCCCTAACTGATTAAGCTGAACAACCTTGAGTTTATCAAAAATAGTAATAAAAAGCCATAATGACTATATTTTGATTACCCGAATAGCTGGAATAATTTAAAACAGTAATATTAGTAAAAAATTAATTTCAATTAGTTGATTGTGTTTTTGTGAAATTAATCAATTTCATCATAATTTTGATTAGATTATTTTACCTGACACTTATCAATGACGAGTGGAAATGATAGGTTGAAATAGTCAGGGTAAATTATGTTTGAAAATGATGGGTTTGATTGTGAATTTCAGAAGACTTGGAAAGACACACTACATTACATTGCAAAGCTTACTTACTTAATGGTTGTACTGAGGAAGACTGTGCTAATAGAGGGTTAAAATATTAGCTGTTATTATTAATCAGAAAGTAAGACAGGCATAGGTTAGAGTTAGGATAAAAGTCACTATGGGGGAAAATGAAATTTTGAATGCTAATTTTACAAGAGTTCACAATAGCAAAAATGTTAAAATTAATGAGAGAGAGGTTCAGTTAACATTGAGGTACCATTCTATAATAGATTTGAACCAGTGGCTGCTTGCAAATAGGAATAGATTATCATTAAATAAATGCATAAAATTATCTATAGTGGGAAGTGCAAAACGACCAAGACTACAGTTGTTGTTTTTCAGGTACTAAAGTACTGGACAGTATAAAGCATGTTGACAGTTTATTTTCTACCAAGAAACATTCTATTTTTATAGTGCATGTAAGAGTGAATGATGTTGAAAGTTGTAAGTGAAAAGAGCTGTTACAAAAGTATACAGAACTCCTTCAAAGGTTTACAGATGGTTTGAGATGTGTGACTTTCTTGAGTACTCTCACAGGTCAGATATAGGAATAAATTACTTAGCAGGATAAAAACCTTAAATGAAAGATCATGAAGGATATGGTTAATGCAACATGTGGCTGTTTGAAAAAATGTTCAGATGAATGATATGCTAGAGATAGTCTCCACTTAAGCAGGTAACGTAGTAGGATGTCCGAGAAAGGTCTAAATATATTTATTCAAAATTCTGTAAACTGTCCGACAGATTATACACTAAAAGTCAGGTTCCAAAACTCATGGTGGGCAAAGCATGGAAAGCCCTTTGTGTATCTTTGTGCTTAACAATAAACAAACATACAGTTTAAACTAAAGTTGCAAAGTAGAGAGGGAAATTGTGAATAAACAGATTGATAGGATATCCATGGCAAGAGGAGTCTGAAAAAAGGAAGTTCAGAATATAGATTAAATTATAATTTTAAAGATAAGTTGTTAGATACACATAGTACAATTACAAATAAGCTTAGTTTCTAATATTTTAATGTTAGGAGTATTAGGAACAAAACAGATAACTTAAGGGCTCTATTTAATTTAATACTAGCAGAGACCGGCAAAACATTTCCGGCCAAATTAGTATCTTTATTGAAACAGTACTTCTTTAAATATAACAGTTCTAGCACAATATAACAAATTGT
>NW_013665708.1:1000693-1023498 GCF_000517525.1 Limulus polyphemus | reverse complement strand
ATACTGTTTATATTATCAAATCTAGCCCTTCATACATTGTACACAGGGTTTAATATACTTTGTAAAAACGTTTTGCTTATGCTGTTGTTGTGGAATGCCACCACTTTGGCGAACTGTATTTTACAGTCATGTATTTACTATGATTGTTACAAAATGTAGAATCACAGGACAACATTTCGAATAATATAGCATTTAATGTTCCTCATGGAAGAAGAAAAATCTCATTTAGCAGCGCATTTAAGACCTCAACTGATCCAGAAACAACATACAACGCTAATGCACACGTCACTAGTGGGTGAACTGTTGTTATAAAGAACTTTGGCTATAACACTAAACATATTTTTGAACATACAGTTCGTTTAAAAGTGAAATTTAGATTTTACAGGGAAAAAGAAAGACAGAATTTTGTAGTTGTACAATATAATAGCATTAGATTGAAATTAGGGGCTTTACTGAACCTGTTAGAATAATATAGTTTTTCCCCTGAAAACCGTGAAGTATTTTCTGTGGGGCCGTCGAAAATGGGCCGAAAACAAAAATGGAACTATGTTGAATTAAACAATGATACAGTATGTTGAAAGGATATGTTATTGTTTTTACTAAGGCACTGTTTTTCAGTCACAATATTAAAGTATTGTTTTTCAATCACAATATTAAAGTATTTGGGGGAGCGAGACTCGACAGAGTGCTGACTGATTGTATTCACACTTAAGCACCTATAACGTAACCGTAAGACAGGTTAGTCTACATTTGCTATACTTTTCATAAACTGTTAATAATAGTGGTAAAAGTAGGCCAGTACGGTGTACCACTATGAAATATTTGGAATTTTGTGTTTTTTCAATTACTAAAATGTCTAATACGACAAACAAAACAAATTTCCTGTTGTTTTGTTTGATAGATTTACAAACATACAAGTTAATAGAAAAAGTACTTAATATATATCATTAAATTTCATTAATAATTACTTTTTGAAATTGATAAATCACATTTTAAGTTATTGTAAACAGTAAATATTTATTAACCTTGTGAAATTAGTAAAGTAGAAATGATCATGAAACGAGTTTAAAAGGTAAAATTTGTAAGGTTTGAATTGTTACTGTTTTGAATTACTTTCCACCACTACTATAATATGATAAAAATATCTACTTACAAAGTCCGGTATTATTTATTTCTTTTTAGTGTAAAAAGGATTCCGGCAAAAAGTATAAGTTATTTCAATAAATACGTTTTACTCATCACACAACGTATAACACACATAACCCATGAAACACAGTTAGTTCACTAAGATGGAAACAACTTTTTGACAAATCATATTCACTAGCAGAGACCCGCAAACATTTGGTTAGTTCACTAAGATGGAAACAACTTTTTGACAAAACATTTCCGGTCAAATTAGTATCTTTATCGTAACAGTACTTCTTTAAATATAACATTTCTAGCACAATACAAACGAATTGTAATCGTCGACAACGAAATGTGCAAATCTACTTGTATATAAGCCGTACTTTATAAAACTTTAATTTATTTTAGGCCTATGTTCGATAAAGAGATAAATTAACACTGTAACCTGTGTAAGTTTTTTGTTTTTTGACTTTAGTTTAGTTAGGACTAAACTTTACTGTACTTAATACTATCGATAAATAAACTTATAATGTTATTCTACGACCTAACCTCAAACCTTTCTTAAAAACTTATTAAAGTTTTTAATATACTGTTGTACAAAATGGTTAGTAAAGTATATTTACATTCCCCTTTTGTTGTTACTTCTTGTTTCATACAGCAATTGTAGCAACTTGATCACTAAGCTTTACAGCTCTCTGCCGCAGGCAGACTGTTTGCCGTTGAGTGAAAAATGTGCATGTGCGATTTTTCTTGGGGAAACATTCTAGCTACACATGCTTGTGCAGCAGGTTCTCAGTCAGAAAGCATAACGGTCGTACATACAAACAAGCAGAATAATAGTACATATAATATAATGGGAATACTGCAATTTGGATATATTTTGAGAATACTGAAAATTGGAATATTTAAGTTCCTGGTTTTTTAAAAGTGGGGTGAGACTTTTTATAAGGGTTAATCTGCAGCCTGTTAGGATTCAAGACAAAATGTTGTAATCAAAAGGTTGAATCTGCATGGGTTACAATCAAGGGTTTCAAAGGTAAAATGTTTTTGATTGGCAGTTGTTACTGACCACATGATTAGGCAGAAAGGGGTCATTGAGAAATTGTATAATATTGTTATAAGCTACAGATACTGAGTACCTTAAAAGTATTGTGTATTTGCT
The DNA here is from genome assembly GCF_000517525.1 of Limulus polyphemus. Lineage (NCBI taxonomy): Eukaryota > Metazoa > Arthropoda > Merostomata > Xiphosura > Limulidae > Limulus > Limulus polyphemus. The sequence continues at coordinate 1,021,211 of NW_013665708.1, read as the reverse complement.
ATAGATTCTGTGATACTTTCTTGTGGCCCCACAGTTTGGGATCCCTTGGTTTGGATTAAAACATAGCCATTAACAGAGTACATATTTGGTTAGTTAACTTTACCCAAACCCTTGGCAGCTCAGAAATAAAACTGAGAACTTATAACACAAAAAATTGGGTTTCCATACCAACAGTGGGAAGAGTACAGATAGCCAATTGTGTATTTTTGTCCTTAACACAAACGAGCAAGGCCTTTTACAGGAATGTTTACTAATATGAATACCCATGCCTAGATGATAATAATTCTGTAAATATTGTAGACAGTCATGTTTAATGTATTAAAATATTGTATAGAATAAATTTTTCTTTATCTAACACAACAGTGTGTAATGTTTTGAAAGTTCTATTTTTGTAGTATAATTTTATTATCATTGCGAGAATTATTAACGTTTTATTGTAAGGCTTTCAGGTTTTTTGAAAGAAACTTATTAATACTCTTATTTGTCTCAAAGCCTATATACTCCCTATTATACATATATATAAACTGTCAGAAAAAGTGATGTTATAAAACACATTTTAAGTGTTATAGAAATATGTGTGTCTGTCTAATTATAGGCATGGTATCACCCTTATAGTCTGTTCTGAACAGAACATGCAGGGAAATATGGTACCACAATTAGTGGTTTGTTAGAACAATAACGCGATTTATCACGTCTGTCGAAGTTTCGACAGGTTCTTGATCAAGTGTAGACTTTATGACAAGGAAAGAATGGAACTCTTTGAGTTTGCCAGTACAGCAGAACGTTAGGGTGTGTCCACACAAAATTATGTAACACGGCACTGTGTCAGCAGTAGTGATTTTACACAGAAACTTTGTTTTTGCTTACTATAAAAAAAATAATACCCGAATCCAACAATAATCAAGTCAAGCCTTTAGCAGAAAATACCGATAAGGATTCTACATAACAAGGGCTGATCCAGGAATATATTTAAGGTGGTGACAGCTTAACGGGGCACGCTTTAAAAAAAAAAAGTTTTAAACTAACCGCACTGACTGATTCCAGAAATTACACTTTTTGTCTGTTTACTCTTTATTTCTCCTTGATATGTGTATGTTTTTGTTTTCTTTTACTTGTTCAGAAAAAATGGGTGGCTCAGCCTTTACATAAATCATATATTTCAAGCATTTTTTACTTACGAGCTTATCTAATTATATTTCAGCAATTGTTGGTTTCTTCAGTTCTTCTATTAGCAGTTACAGTAAACTTTTTTCTCAAATAACTTAGTGTACATAATATTATCATTATCAAGCCCCCCACACACATACACACGTGTCTTTATGTATATGTACATATATAATAGCGAACACATAAAACAACTACAAGTTAGCGATTAAATCAGCGCCACAAAACACTTATTAATATATACATAATTATCATTACCGCCGGCACAACTAATAAAAAAATACTAAAGGTACAATCATAAACTAAAAGAAGATACTGTAGTAATAGCACTAAAAAATGTGGGTATATCTTGTGTGATCATCATCTACGGAAAAACTCGTAAGAAAAAAAAAGAGTTATGACATTCAATGTCTATGACCTTTTTGATATTGGTAATAATACTGCGATTATTTAAGTATAAATAACTATAGAAGTTAGAATGACAACTGAATCGTCTCACACACATTCTGCTCTTTATCTACGATCTTTGTTAACAATAGCAGCCATTCCTTGGATAGGACACAAACATGGCCAGGCGTGGCCTATCAGTTAGTGGACTATAAATCTGAATGTTCATGATTCATGAATCATTGCTGAAATAATGCGTTCCACACTTTGAGACCGTAAGTATGCTGTAAAAGTGAAGGCCAAATACCACTATTCAGTCAGACAAAAGTAGCCCAAGAGCTGGAAGTGGGTGATATTGATTAACTACCCTTCCCTCTAGTTTAGCAGTTCAGAATTAGTGATGGCTATGCGCAGATAGCCAATTGTGGAGCCCCCAGTGGCACAGCGGCATGTCTGCGGACTTACAAAGCCAGAAACCGGGTTTCGATACCCGTGGTGGGCAGAGCACAGATAGCCCATTGTGTAGCTTTGTGCATAATTACAAACAAACCAATTGTGGGGTTTTATACGAACATTAAGGAACACCAAACATACCACTTGTTCAGGAGCAGCGCCCTCGTTATCAGAAATAATGAATATGCATACTTACTCCACCTTTTTGTACAAATAAAAGTATATGCTACAGCGTTGTGAACACCATAAGATCTTCCTTGAAAGGCGTGACTCATCATATTCAGGAAGTTGACTCATTGTTTGACTGCTTCTCAAGACAAACCAGTCTAGACATACTAATCCAGACAAACATATAAATCCCAGTTAAAAACCTGTTACAACAGTGCTTACTTAAGGCATTTGATGTTTATACAAATATGCGTTACCATACACTCTGTAGAAATCATTTTGAACACAAATGTATCTGATACCTGCTGAAGCAGATCAACGTACAGATTTTTTATTCCAACTTGTTTCTTTTGCCCATGTGCCGGTTGGTTTCTTAATCAGTGCGAGTACTCTCGCAAAAATATGTTTATTTCGTATATAGAGGGTAACTATAAAGTTACTTCATGCAGTCAGCTATTCACAAATGTTAGCACATATGATAAAATAATTGCGTATATGTACACATAAGAGTCGTGAGGGAACACATTCTTATAGTCTGCAGACTCTGACACGTAGTTGCAACCTTTAAACCGAAACAACCACATCAACTTATAAATAAATTTTCTTCTGAAATCGATGAGTAGCTGCAACGGAAGACAGAAACATATATATAATTATCAACACCACTTTACTGAAACGAAACGTATTTAGCAATTTGACGAATTGATTTAACTCATTTTCAGTGAACGTGATATACAGCTGCTCATAATGATACTCTCGATGGCCATATAATGTGGCGTTGAATTCTGTTCATAGATCAACAACCGTCTGTGTACAGTTGTGGTGCACCAAAACTTTCAGATAAATCCATAAACCAAAATTCACATGTGACAGATCTGGTAGTCAACCATGTATGTGAATTGGTCTCACTTCAGATAAAAATGAAATTAGGGTAGCGACTTTTATTGAAACTAACACTGTCAAATATAATTTACATATTATAGGCATTCTTACTGAGTTACTGGTGGCAGACTAGTGATATTATACAATATATACGTTTTTTAAAAAACTTTCTATGAATGAAAATTTAGGATCTCTAAAAAAATTATGCTGTTCTAGTACCATAGGAATTCCCTTACTTGAGGTTGTATTAATGTGTTCCCGCTTGCTCCCTCCCCACAAATCTAGGGGAATCAGCTACGCCACTGACGTGCACCGAATTACAAGGCAAAACTCAATATATTATTTGGGTTGGAAGAAAACAGTTCCGGCAGTCTTTCAATCTCGTAAGGAAACATCTTTAGTGTGTTGCATATGGTTTGTGGAGGTCTAGAGTAGACCTGGTAACATGATGGGTGCTGCATTCTCCTTGGGAATTGCCCTGTCCGTTGTCTGATAACTTTTGTTCTATTTCTGCAACAAATTTCACGGGAATAGGTGGTGTCCTAGCTGTGGTGCAACGACCACAGTACCTATTTTCTCACATTTATGGATGAGATTAAGCAAAGCTTTAGAGCTACTCGAGCCTTGACAAACACGTCTATGTCACGTAAAGCCACACTCATTGCTAGAGAAATAGTTCATAAGCGATATGTGATCATGGAAAGATATTATGGTTGAAGGAATTTCTGAAGGCACATCTGACACCTCTTTGTTCTGTAACTTTACAATCAGTGGACATAACATCAAAAGTGACACCGCATAGCCTGCATAATCTACATATCTTACGTTTGGGAGTTATAAGCAACGGAATGCATGAAGTAACGTAAGATTTTAGCCTATTCTCCACGAATTTCATCTTCTATTATGATATCGTACTCAACGTCCTGTTTTTTTAGTATTTTGTTTCTCTTTTTTTTTCTCCCTCCCCTTAAACAGTTTCAAAAACCATACTTTCATCAGACAAATATATTTGGCCAGGGTTTTTTTCTCGATCGTTTTCATGAAATCGCAACTTTTGATATACAGTGATCAACTTCTCAGCTGTAGTTTCTTGTTTTAGATTGCATGATTTCTCAAATGGATCAGTTCAGTTCAGAACACGATGTGGCTTAAAGGACAAACATAAGAATGACAACCACAGTAGATACATTACAAGAAGGGAAAAGGCCTGTCCATCTTGTTAACAGAGATAGAACCTCAGATTCCAAAACAGTGATGACATCCAACATGTTTTTTTTTTTTTGCAATCAATCTCTTTCTTCCTTTAAAAATAACTGTATAAGGATACTCACTGCTGATCATTATAAATGACGTCACATACTGAATGATTTTTTTTCATTACTCGGATCCTTCCTTGGTAGCGCAGATAAACTAGGCATACTTAACTATGAACTGGGGTTGATAACTTAATTATAACTTATTTTTTTTATATTGCCCTTTATCTGTTTCTCCTCAGCTTTGATGAGTAAGCTATTTTAGGCTTACTCATTTATATACTGTTAATGATGAAGAATTCCACTTTAATCTGCTTTTTTGTCTGTTTTAATATCTTGAAGATTCCTCTATCCTTCAAAATTTAAACAACCTGTGATCGATTTAAGTTTTCCTGACAATTAGACAATTACGTATTGACTTTTATAAGCTAGAAGCACCGTCTTCTAACTTGGGCAATCTTTTTCCTTGTTTTTGTTATTACTATACGGTTACAAAGAGAAAAAAAACACTCACCCGTTGGAAAAACTTCAAGCACAATCCATATTCTTTACACGTCATATATGATGATTTAAAGAACGTTGACGTAAGGTACGTGTACAAGTAAAGTGAGCAAGCAATAATGTATATTGTCTTCTTTGTCTTCCTGTATGTGTGAGCTCTGTATGTCGCAGCAGCATGAGAAACCAGACATAACTGACTGGATTTTCAAGGTTTTCTTTCGGTTAATGAACCAAAAGTCGAGGTTGTTTGTTGTTGAATATGTTGAAAACATAATTTGTATACATTAATAAATAAACGACGCAGACTTAAAAAGGTCTTTTTTTTTTACCATGTAATATGTTTTTGTGGTTTTCTTTTAAAATCACAAGTTTTCAAACTTTTTCAAATCGTATATAGTTGTATAGATTCTACAGTTTATGTATGTATGTATTTAGCTCTATTAACAGTACATGTTGATAGTTTATTGACGTTTACCAGTAGCTGTGATTAATCATATACAGTTTAATCAAAAGTGTTCTAACCGCTCCGTACAAACTTTTAATCGTGAACGGATTCTGTAAGGACATTTTTAGTTTAGGCATGTACAGAGCCTATACTGAGGGCAGTTTATGTTATTTATGAACTTATATGGCAGCGCAGCACAACTTACTCTTTCACAGCGCTGCGCCCCCAGACATATAACGTTAGAATCCGGGTTTCGATACCCGTGGTGGGCAGAGCACAGATAGCCCATTGTGTAGCTTTGTGCTTAATTACAAATACATTTCTGTATATAATTTTTTTTCACGTACAGATATGTATTGATAACGTATTTTAGTCGTGCACAAAACTATACCGACAGCACGTTTTTAACCGTACACACAGCTATATCGTATATATATATATATATATACAACTAGTTTAATTGTGTACAAAGCTGTATGTACAGCGCAGTTTAGTCCTGTACAGAGCTGTATTGACAGCATAGTTTAAGCATATGCGGATTAGATGGCATAAGATTGTGATGAATGACTCTGCAGACCTGTCACTGGAAGAATTAAGCAAAAAAGAACTTTCCAAATTCTATACACAAATATATCAGTTACAATAAATATCTCTATACATATCTCCACGTAAGCATGTTGATGTGAAGGTAAAGTAGTGTTTGTAGAAATATACACAGACTTTTCTCTACGTGAAAATAATTTTATTTGCGAGCTTTCGGCCCGATGAAGGCCCCGGTAAGAGGGTCAAAAGCTCGAAAATACAAGTATTTTAACGTAGAGAAAAGTCTGTGTATAATTCTACATATTAATTTACCTACTGTTACGTCTCTGGTCGTTAGTTTGTTAATTTTCCGTAAAAATTATTTCCGAAGAAACTTTAGCAATACAAGTCCTTTCTTCAATAAAACTAGTTTATTCTTTCTGAATACAACTTTGCAATACACTTAATTTCCACAGTCACGCTATAACAAACGCCATAATTCACAACGAACGACTCAAGCGCTCGACCCAACTGTCCGTATCTATCTCTGTCTGCAATTCAATTACCTTACATTGTTGCCGTCACTTCTTGCCCGTCTTGTATATACAAGAATACCGCAAATCTAGTAAACACTCGAGGATTCACGAACCTTCGAGAATATGACGTGTTACTAGGTCACGTGACCCCCGCTGTCGTAACACTACGTTATGAGTCTTAAACAATAAGTAAAGTTGTGCTCTGGTGCACCAGTTTCGTAACGGTTCACCGCTCAAGAATTAAGGAACACTTTTTGCTTTATCTTAGAGGCGATTGGGCAGACAAGTATATTTAATTTTGATGAAGTCAAGGCTAAATTGAAGGGAAATTTTCCGAAAGAAGGATTCCCATATTTCTCTTGAAAGAAGTTGCTATATTGTTTGCATCATTTAACCCTTTCGTTTCAAGTATAGGATATTATGCATGTATATTTTTTATTAAATAAGTGTTAAAATCACAAACTTCATCATATTTGAAACAATGAAATTTCATATAGATGACAAGATATTTATTATGCCTTTTTAAACACATATTTGATTTTATTTGTCAAATTATATTCTATAATACGCTAGAAACCACTGCATAACATATCCATTTACTACGCCGTAATGCAAACGTTGCGAAATACCTCATACTGTTAATAGTCAGTGTTGAAGTATTTACGAAAACTCAGTTAGGTTAGGACACTTTGTTGAAAGAAACGGTGGAATAAAAATCGTCTAAAGTATTAAAACTAGTGTAAATATATAGTAATTATCACAATCAATTTTACGCATACAACTTTTTTGTAGTGCACATATAATAATAATATATCTAATATCTGTTGACAAACACATAACGAAGACGGCAAAGTTACGTTCATAACGAGTACAAAAGTACGACATTTAGGCGTCTTTTTGATCCTTCTATGAATCAAATAACAAAACATATGATACTGTATACAAAAACGTTACTTGTTAAAAGAAAATTATTTCAGTAAACCAAAAAAACACGCTGAGAAACAAATTAAGTGAATCTATCACATTTATATGGCTTACAAATAACAGAAGACCATAACTAAATGCCAATAAAAAGTAAAAATGAACTTTAAAACTCACTAACTCAACTTCATGATTTTTCTTTCTTGTGAACTTACGAGAAAAATTAAATTCCGCGGCAAATAAGTTACGAAAAAGAAAATAATCCCAAGTTTCAGACAATATACACACACACAAATATATATATATACGACTACCACACCCTTAGAAAATGAAATTTACGTTAAAAATCACGCAAAGGGTTGAGACTTAGAGTACTTTACATTACAATTTTAAATGTATAAGAAAAATAGTCCCACAGATGTATCAAATCTACTTATTGCAGGCTTTGTATCGTCTGCTGACAAGTTTTCTCTGCGCGGGCGGGAAATTTATTTCAACTATCGGAATATAAATTATTCCCAGAGAGAGGAGGGAGAAGACCGAAGTGAACCTGAACCTCTCAGGTCGTGCACAACGACCAAATATCGATAAAGCTTCGCATTCCTCCCAGGTCCTGACAAAAGGATGTAAAATCCGATCCAGAGTTCCAACACGAGGCTAAAATCGACCATTAGGGCTAAAATCAAACTGGTGTATTTACGTGTTTTACACTCTACTTATTCAATAAGGGGTTAAGTTTCTATTTCTTTTTATTTCATCTAAAACAAATATTAATAAAACTTATTACAAAACAAAATTTAAAACCTCAACATCTCAGTTATAATTATATTTTTGGAGGAAATTCGTTCGAATGATTTTTAAATTTGATGCCACACAATTTCTTCAGGCAACACCCAGAATGTGCAGGCTGGAAAGGGTTAAACTATGAAACAAAGATTTGAAAAGTTTGTCCGTTGTATGATAACTTACCATTATGTAGCTCGTATCCCCAATCAGATTGCATTGAGAATATTGCAGTATTTTTCTCAGTTGAAGATTGAACGAGGTCAGAAACTCGCTTTAAGTTTAAGCCTTTTCAGCTAATAGGCCTGACGTTCTAGTGTCTCAGGAAAAGAACAACTTGTTTTTTTTTATATCCATGGCACTGCTGGCGCATGCTCTGTAAGTGTAGAACTCTTATTCGCTGTCACAGTGCACGATGAATGCTTATATGTACCATCCGTCCCAGTAAATACAGTATATATATATATATATATATATGAGAATTGATATAATAAACAGTCATCCAAGTTTGAAAGAACATTAGTTTATTCTGGAACCATAAAAAGCACTGGCAAAATACGAGTGGAGATAATACATTGTGGTTTAGCCTTTTGCATAACGCTGAGAAGCTATGAGCTTACATTGTATGTTGACGAGAGCGGCAATCCTGATTTGCGTGATTGCAGACTAATCCTGCAATTCGCCAGTACTTCTGAGTTTAATTCAAGTAAAATAAATTAAAATAACAACAACAAAACAATTTGGTGTTAAAATAATTCAATAATTTACTAACACTATAAAAGCGAATCCTCTGTTGTAAGTTGCGAACTACACAGTCTGACACTCAACTTTAGGCCATGTACGTTTTCAAATCTATATATAAAGACAAAATGTGTGTTTAAATTCGATGACGAAAAACCCACTTTGAGACTAATAATGCTTGGAGACAGCTTGAATGGGTAATGAAGAAAAACTTTAATATAAATTTAACATAACAGCAAATGTACAACGTTTCGACAAGGTAATGACAAAACCTTTTCGAAACGCTGTACATTTGCTGTTATGTTAAACTTACATTAAAGTTTTTCTTTATTACCCATTCAAACCGTCTCCAAGCATTAAAATGTGTGTTTGTTTGCACCCTAACTACTCCGAGCCTATTAGGCCAATCTCGACCAAAACTTGTATGTAAACACTATGGGGAATGTTCTAAAGGGTCAAAATTGAACTTAACTTATTTTGTAAAGCATGTTGATTAGTTACCCCCAGCCTATTGAGTCAATCTCAAACAATCTTGGCAGGTTGACGCTTTAGACAATGTTGAATATTCTAAAGGGGTTCGAGGTCAAAGTATGAAAGTTGTTGGATTGCTTCTCAAACAACCATGTTTTTCTCATGTAGGGTGTTCAAAGGTGGGATAACCTCAAAATCTTTATTTGTTCGTAGATGGAAAGCAAACTGCAAATGTTGTTTATGAAGAAGTTTTGTTATAATTTTAAAATGTTGAGATAAAATGTATGTTCAAGTTATTACTTTGAAAATATGATTGCTGTTAAACTTACATTGTCTTAATTAAGTTTAAACATGCCCCATCAGTTGACGGGTATTTCAGCTTGTATATTGATATCCGTAAAAAGGTATATCGACTGGTTTCGATGCACATCCTGAAACAGAAAACGTCTGTTACTCGATATCGTCCAAACGATTCGACGGACATAATGATGTGATATAATATATGCATCAAAAATTCTCTACTTGTAGAAAATTAGCATAATGTGTGTTATTTCATTTAATAAATGTACTTGTATATATAAAGTCAGAGTGTTGTCAGTACGTATAAACATATGCTAACCATTCCTATACAAATGTACACTGCGATGGACACAGCAGCTAGCTCAATGTGGCTCTGTACTGAAACAACAACAAAAAAAACTTGCTCTCCAATAGCTCAGCGGTAAGTCAGAAGGCTTATAACGTTAAAAACTGATACCCGAGATTGAGCAGCACAGACAGCTCACTGTGTAGCTTTGCGCTTAACAACAAACAAGCGTACATCTTTAAGATCAGTGCTGCGTTTCATTTTATAATAATAGTAATCAAAAGTATACGATACTTGTTATGCGTATGATCTACATTTTTATAACAAAGTATAGTTTATAGTACGTGAGTAGGTGAAAATTAGGCTATTTTAACGTATAAAAACCAGTATACAGTTGTGTGCTGAACAGTGTAACAGAGGTTACAAGGCATTATTCTTTACACATTTTTATATTTACCGTGAGCTGACTTATCAGTTATATCTTTTTGTTCACAAACGTTCTCTGCAGATAAACTAAACATGGGTTTGAGAGGTTCAGAAACAACGAATACATGTATTCACGGTTCGTGACTGGTTATCCCCCCCTCAATAAAAAATAAAAATAGCTCTTTTGCTTCTATAATATGTATATATTTCAATGCTGTTGTGTTTCGTATTTGTATCTAAAACACTTTTCATTGAAAACGTAACATTGCATACGAACTTAATATGCACTTTATCGTACAGTTCGCCCGCTTCAAGCAAACATTTTAATAAATGTAGTAAACAAACAGTTGGTGATTTAAGAGAATCACTTTTAACTTGTACCCGTTTTGAAACTGTAAAGAAAAAGAAAAATGACTTTTATGAAAAATATTTCGTTAAAAATTTTGAAGTTCTTTGAAACAATAAATTGATCATTAAATTAAAGAGGAAATAAACTAAGTTTAAAGGAACTATAAACTTTAGTACAGGAAGAAAACTCAAGAGGATTTAATTTTATAACGTGAGTAGCCAAGGGGTAGGCGGTGGATGTGTTGAGTAGCTGCCCTTCAATTAGTTTATCACTTCAAAATTTGGGACGGTTAGCGTAGATATCACTCGAGTTGCTTTGCACAAAAACCAAAAGAAACAAACAATAAGCTTATATATAATAATACATATAACCTTTGTTTAAAAACTCGTAAGCAAGACAGCGAAATTCAGTTACACGAGTACAAAATTACGACATTTAGCAAACCTTGTTTGTCCGCCAAAGGATCAAATTACAAAACAAAAGATACCGTATACAAAAAAAATAACTGTAAAGACAGTTACTTCGGTAAAACAAATAAACACACAGAGAAACATATTAAGTTAATTTATTACCCTTACATTGCTAACAAATAAAAAAAAAAAACATAACTATAAGCCAGTAAAAAGAAAAATCAACCTAGAAACTAATTAGCTCAATTTCATGGTTTTTCTTTCTTGTATACTTGCAACAGGAAGGAAGGAAGATCTACGGAAAATATATTACGAGAAAGAAAATAATCTCATGTGACATGTATATATATATACGATTTAGACATCTTTAGAAACAAGAAATTTATAAACAAAAACATGCAGAGAATTACGTTTTACAAATCTTGACGTCACAACTTTAAACTTTTATTATTTTTAAAACATTATAGGAAGAAAATAGTTCCACAACTGTATTAAGTCTACGCATTGCAGGCTTTGTATCGTCTGCTGACAAGTTTCTGTGCGAGGTCGGAACTTTATATATTTTCATTATACGAATATAAAAATCGACAATTAGGGCTAAAGTTTCGATTTTTTTTCATTATCTTGTGTAAAAGAAACTTAAATAATATTAATATCAATAGAAAATTTAAAATGTCAACATTTCAGATGTAATTTCATTTTTTGAGGAAATTTATTTGGATACATCACAGTTAAGTTTTCGAAGTTGATGTCACACATTTTCATAGGCTGAAAAGGGTTAAACTGTCAGACAATGATTTGAGAATATTGTACTTTGTATGCTAACTTACCATTGTGTGACTCGTATCCCCAGTCAGATAGCATCGGGAATATTGCGATATGTTTCTCAACAGGCACTTGAACAAAGTCAGTAATTATCTTTAACTTTCAAGACCCTTAGCCTAACGCCCTATGTTTCGAGGGAAGATCTGACGTGTTTGTTTATATCTATGCCAATACTGGCGCACGCTCTGTAAGCGCAGAACTCTTATTCGATAACATAGTGCGTGAATAATAAGTGTTGAACTCTTATTCGCTGTTACAGTGAGCGAAGAATAACTTAAATATATCAATCGTCCCGATCAATAGGAAACAATATATCTGAGACTTGACATAACAAATAGATACCCAACTTTGAAAAAACAACAACACCAGTTTATTCTGGAGCTATACAAAGAAGTGGCATAATATATCAGTGGAGGTAATTCATACTTTCTGATAAAAAAGATGTATACCGGCTGGTTACATACACACCCTGAAACATAATATCTATGTTCCTCGATATCAACCAAACGATGAATAAAAAAGTTTATATTTAGATATTTATGAAATTGGTATGTTACGCGTAAAATGATGGACGTGAACTTTTGAGAACAACTGTCACGAAGTTTCTGAACTCTTACACAAACACAGAGCTATACAGACCAGTTATCTAACTGAGAAAAGTAAACTTGAACTTTAGTGAGTTGCTTTGCAATTTTTCCAGAACATATTCAAAATTCAAAACTCTTCAAATATTTTACAGCCTCAGAAAAATCTTAAGACTTTTATAGGTTTTTCAGGTAGTGGACATTCTGACTGGTCGTGAAATATATACTCGTATATATATTTAATGTAGTGTTTGTGGGTAAAATATCTCTAAAGAATTAGTTGGTGTTTATCAACTGACTAACAAATCATACGTAGTCAGTGAAAGATTATTTCCACTTCCTTTCTTATATCCGGCTTGTAACAGGCCGTGTTTCAAGTACATGTTTTAAGTACAGTTTCTATTCATTCACGGAAACATTCAACATCTATATAACAAATTCACGTAAAACAGTTAAAGGGGATATGTCTTTGGTAGCCCTTCAGGAAATCCCCATTTTACTATTATTATTATTTCAGTTTGTTGTTGTAGCGGTGAAAACTAGACAAGTCTTTTCGCGTTTTTTTGTTAGAAGTTTTGTGCAAAATCTCACCAATACTATCTGCACATAATCGCCTCAAATTTTTAAACTGATAGACTAGAAGGAAGGCAGTTAGTCAACATCACCCACCGCCAAATTTTGAGATAATTTTACGCGATTGAATAATGGAATTTAACCGTCACTCTTATAATACTTCCCCAGTCCAAAAGTGCGAAGCGAGTTTTTTTGAGGCAACGGGACACGAATTAGGTATCTTCGGGTCAACAGTCTGGCATGTTACTACTGTGCCACGCCCAAACCACATACTTTCATTCCTCTAAGGTTCCCTCAAGTTAGGCACGCTGCTAGCAATTAAATTACAATCAGTAAATAGTACAGGTAAGCTTGTCTGCATCACTAAACTTCCAGTCTTCTCTCTCAGATTTATTCAGCTGTTTACGTGTCGAAGGCATAATGTTGTCAGCATATATACTTTAGTTCTATAATCTACATTAAACTTCTAAATGAAACATGTTTGACTACATCAAACTAACTTGGTGGTTCTCTGACTTTTTAAACAGCGTCAACTTGCTCTTATCTGTGATGTTTGATATCCACACCCATACACAGGCACCGTGCATATAGCGGTAAAATAATCCACTAAATATCTAAAACTGTAGTGTACCAAAAGTTCATACAAATATCCATGTAAGTATACAATAATTTAAATTTTATTTGAGCTATTTAAATATTACTAAGAAAGGTGCGTCTATTTAATTGATCTGAAAAATTCCATCCGGGGCTTTACAAACGACATACTTACAACATGATTGATGTTAACTCACGTACGGATAACGTCAGACTAATTATTTATTTATCGCCAACATATGTATATAATTATAACTAAAAAGAGGAAAAGTTACCGCATAAAAGCTAAGCCACTGCACAGCCTAAGTACTACTTCACCAAAGTTTATGTTTTCTAAATACATGTGGTCCTCCATTTGCCGTACATGATCTGACATTGATCCTTAGAACACCATGTGGATTGGGACCTCGCCCAATAACACACGAGCTAAAAAATGCCACTCAGCCACATAACATTGTTTGTTTGTTTAGAATTTCGCGCAAAGCTACACGAGGGCTATCTGTGCTAGCCGTCTCTAATTTAGCAGTGTAAGACTAGAGGGAAGGCAGCTAGTCATCACCACCCACCGCCAACTCTTGAGCTACTCTTTTTACCAGCGAATAGTAGGATTGACCGTCACATTATAAAGCCCCCACGGCTGAAAGGGCGAGCATGTTTGGTGAGACGGGGATTCGAACCCACGACCTTCAGATTATGAGTCGAGCACTCTAACCACCTGGCCATGCCACATAACATTATCTAAAAAATTGACATGCCAGAAGGCGACAGCAGTAAGAGTACCTTTACTTTATAAAAGCGGATAAAGAAGTTTGAGATAATTTGTTTTGCTCGAAACTTCTCAACCAGTATACATTCCGCACATACTTTTCATATCCCTCTTAGTATTTATTACAACCAAAATCTTGTTTAGAATTCTTAAAATAGAAAGGTTAAGAATGAGTAATCCTGTTTCTCCTGTTCTCGCCAACATATTTATAATGCAGATAGAAAAAACAAAAGCCATAAATTCTGCGTTTAACCTTCACATACACTGGTACAGATATGACGATGACATTGTTGCCAGAATCAACTCTACCAAACACACACAAACTTTCTTTAAACATAAATTACACTCATCCCAACATTACATTCACCATCAAACACGAAAAAAATATCCTTTCTTAACATCAACATTATTAGATAATTATTAGACTTTTACAGTTCCTGGAATTCTGCTCATGAAACCAACAAAAAAAATCAATACATTAAAAACAACAGCCCATAAACACAGCTACAAGACTGCTCAACGGAGAATATTGATGAAGAAATGAAACGTTTAAAGCACTCCTTCATTCACACAAAACAAATTTCCACGAGTTGTCGGAAAAATCTCACACAACCACCACAACAAAAATATGAAAACTGAATTCACGAACTAAACTGATACTAATGAATAAATGAACAACAAAACACTGCACTGTAGTTTACCATTTATCTCTGGAATCGATTCAAGAAATGGTTCACACTTGGATAAAACTTGCCATTAAACATAAAAGTGTTGTCGACTTAAAATTCACTCAAAAACTCGCCTCTAAGCTAAAATCCTTACTAGATAAAAATTATAAAGAGTCATATAATATCAACCTCATTTGGAATAATAATATATAATAACTTCCCAGAATTCTACATTGAATAAACTCGAAGAAATTGGAAACTAGATTCACTAAATAAAATAAAAATCCTCTCATGTTTATAACCATTACAACTCAAAAACATAGTAAGTATATCTATTCAAAACACATTAATTTTACTATTAGTTTTCGAGATACGCGCGCGAAAACACGGTTGTAAACTCACGGACCCGATTGCAATACCCTCGTAGGGCAAGGGTAATAAAACATCTTATGCATTGTAAAATCTAGTGACTCAAGGTCTTGGAAACAAAGGTTTTTGAACTGGTTGTATATGAGAAATAGAAATGATCTCATACGCTCTGCTCTGTTTCACTTTATTGGTGTGTATACCTCATATACTTGTAAGTGTCGATGTATTTGTTTGTTTTGGAAATCTGCCCAAAGCTACATGAGGATATCTTCCGTCGCTGTTTTTGAACTGATAGACTAGAAGAGTAGCCATTAGCACCCACCGACAATTCTTAGTCTACTGTAATTGAATAGTAGATTTTGGCCACAACTCTTTATAAATGTGGAGCACGTTTTGGCGGGAACGTGATAATGTGTTTACAAAGTTTATATCCAGTAGTAAGTTATAAAAATGTTAACGTTAAATATTACTAGACAATTTATTTTATTTATCTCGTCACAATGGGCCCGTTTGTGAGCTATTGGTTAGCATGTGTAAGAGGTAACATACTTGTGCCCACCCGCTTCATAAATTTAGACAGGTTTGAGACTTATCGAGTTTGAATTGTGTTTTTGGTCATTATAAACAAATGAAAGATTCAAATATGAATTTGATAGTTGGAGGTAAAGAGTCGAAAAGTTATGATAAAGAGTTTAAGGGGTAAAAAAGTAGAATATCATGTTAGTTTATCATTAACCTAATTATTTTCAAATTAATGTCTTTCTATATATTTTCCCGGGGGGCAGGGGGAGTCTAACTCCTATAAGTCGCATTTGAAAGCAACATTGAATTGTCTAGAGTACAATACTAGTATAGCATAAACATATAGTTACCACAAGGACCTTGTGATTGCTTGGTGCTCTGGAACTACTGGTCATTACGCAACTGGACCCATAGCACCAAAACGGCTAAATAGAAAATACATCATATCTGGTGAATATTACTCAAATATTTAATTAGAAGATATATCAGATCTGGGGGATTCAACACAATTATCTGAATGAAACATAAAGTATGTACGGTCATGGAACAAAATTATCTAAATAGAAGATATATCAAGTCTGGTGTATGTAACACAAGTATCCAAATAGAAGGTATATCAAATCTGGTGTATGTAACACCAGTATCTAAATAGAAGGTATATCAAGTCTGGTGTATGTAACATACGTATCTAAATAGAAGGTATATCAAGTCTGGTGTATGTAACACCAGTATCTAAATAGAAGGTATATCAAATCTGGTGTATGTAACACCAGTATCTAAATAGAAGGTATATCAAGTCTGGTGTACTGCATTTTGCTGTAATACATATGATGACCATGCTTAGTGCTGTTGTACTCTTCTTGGAATTATGACATATTACCAAGTCTAATATGTTTAGATATCAATGTTTTAAAAATAAAAAAATAACTATTTCAAAGAGCCCAGAAATAATCACTTTTATTTCTCTCAATATCTTTAAAAGAAGGCTTATCAAGGATGATCTTTTGTGTTTGAGGAGTAACAAAAATTATAAAGAAAAGCTATAAAAGCTTAGGACATTTAACACCAGATGACGATTCTGTAATGATTATGAGACATTAATAAATCGTCATGTATCGAAAGAAACTCAACTTCTTATCTACCAAGAAATCAAAGAAGAACAATGCAAGTAGATGGAAAATTAATGACGTTATAAAAACTTAGGATCATTGAAGAACACGGTAAGACGAAGCTGTTATTTTTTGATACTATAATCGTACTTACCCTTTCTGTTTAGGGTCCAATAGTTATAAGATTTGAGTCACGCGATTGCCATATAATGCGAATTTTCTAGCGATAACGGTTTATTCTTGTTAGCCTAATCACAGAATTGGAAAATGGGTGTTCATTATTATACTTCTTTTAGCCAATGTTAAAAACTTAATGTAAAACATTCTACTCCAGATTAACTTTTTATTTTTATCAGATATATATATATATATATGGAATTTGAGCCACACTTTCATTGGTCCAATCATCGACTTCATCGACCAGAACTCTTGGGACCAAGTCTTCAAAGTTCTCTTACCATTAACTCCAAGAAGACTTGCTTGTCCTGAGAAATTGTATTTTTCATTTACTTGTACTTAACAGAACCTATAGTAATTACTTCTCCTTAAAGTATTCTTACAATAAAGATATTTTTTGCTGACTTCTATTTACTGGAATAGAAACAATCAGTGTCGTCCGCATTCTTAACTATCCAATGAGGTACTTAGAAACAAATGTGCTGCTCAGGTCGATTGTCTGCAATAGAACTACTACGTGAAGGGTGATACGTTTTGGAAACTTTAACCTGTTCATACTTTTTTTGTTTCTCTGTACTATAACTAGTAAATATAAGAGATACAGGAGAAAGTTTGTCAGCTTCATCAATTTTAAACCGTTCAAATGTTACTTTGTATTTGCTGTTCGTTTGGCAATTATAACTTGAACCTAAAGGCGGCACAAGGGAAAGGTTTCCACTCTTGGTAACTTTGCCATGTTTAGGTGTTGCTTTCCGTTTTTTGTTTGTTTGTTTTCTGAATGCCTATATTGAAATAAAATACAAGAGAAAGGTTTTTCAGTCTTGGCAATTGTAACGAGTTTTGATGCCATTCTGTGCGATTTTTGTGTGTCCACACTAAAACTAATAGTGAATGAAGATACAAGACAAAGATATGCAGTCTTATCAACTTTAACCCGTTCAGATGCTACTCTGTATCTTTTATTTTGGTTGTCTACTGAAATGCGATATAAGACAAAGATATATAGTTTTATCAACTTTAAGCCATTTTAATGAAGATACAAGACAAAGATATGCAGTCTTATCAACTTTAACCCGTTCAGATGCTACTTTGTATCTTTTATTTTGGTTGTCTACTGAAATGTGATATAAGACAAAGATATGTAGTTTTATCAACTTTAACCCATTCAGATGCTAATTTGTATGTTTTGTTTTCGTAGTCTACTGAAATGTAATACAACAAAGATGTTAAGTTTTAGCAACTTTAACATGTTAAAAGTTTTCGTTTATTTGTTTGTCTGCCAATAACCAGTATTTAAACAATGAGATACAGAAAAAAGTTTCAAATGTTGTTAGTTTTAATCCGTTCGGATGTTACTTACTTATTGCTGAAAGGAGAAACATAAGAAAGATTTCCAGTATTAACGTCTTTAACGCGTTCAGATTTTATGTTGTTTTGTTTGTTTTTGTTTGCCTTCCCTACTAAAAGGAGATATACAGAAGAAAATTTCCTTTTTTTTTTTTGTAACTTTAATACGTTCAAATTTTACGTTATGTTAGTCCAAACATTTCATTAGAAGTTACGGTTTCTAGGTAATTCTACACATTATACCAATACTGAGTTAACCCACACGTATCGTTAAAAGAAGTTACGGTTTCTAGATAATTCTACACAAAATATCAGTATCGAGTTAATCCACACGTATCATTAGAAGCAGTTACGGTTTCTAGATAATTCTACATAAAATGTCAGTATCGAGTTAATCCACACGTATCATTACAAGAAGTTAGGGTTTCTAGATAATTCTACACAAAATACCAGTATTGAGTTAACCCATACGTTTCATTAAAAAAAGTGATGTTCGAGTTTCAGACTCAAATATATTTTTGAGAGAACCCAAGGTCTCATTGATAGTATTTCGAATCAAAAACAGTTATTTCGTGCCCCATATTTTAGATAAAAATACGAACCTTCTGTATATATAGCGCCTCTTTTTTTCATGGGTCATTTCTTTTAAAGAAGGAAAGATAAAGAGAATAACTGTCCTTCATTTGCTACCCATTTGATCATACTTATTAATTTGTTTTTAATATTAATTTTTTCTCCAAAAACTGGTTTTTCTTGAACAGCATTAGTGGTAAATGTTTGGGTTGGCATACTTATTAAGGCCGCTTGATTTGAATGATACATGAAAAACATCATCTTTGTAAACACTTGGCTACTTCGAATTGTACACCACACATAAAATGGAACCTGCCCAAATGCGGTAGTTTTCAGAAATAGATGAATCTGAGACAGAAAATAGAATAGCTTATACTTGTGGCTTACGTGTTTATCATATGTCCTGTATATCATGTATTTTTCCACTATTTTTTAGTGATGCAGAGATTTTTGAATTTTTTTGTATAGTTTGTTTCTATCTAGTTTTAACGTAAAAACACTTGATTCTGAACACCGTTGAAGGGTAGCCTTGTGTCCTTGTATCTCTCTTTCTTTCACATATCAGACATTACCCTCTTTGCATGAGAAAATGCAGTGGTATCCTTTAGTTGGCTGAGTAGACAATATTGATATGTCTCAGTCAACAATTGCTGTTAGAGAGTGATCGGTCACGTGGTAACACCATCATGAGAAAAAGGTAACCAAGGTTTTGTGCAAGCTCGAAATCTCGTTTTCTCGATTATTTCTACTTGTTTTTCAATAGGTTTATTTCTACTGGAATTCTGCTTCAGTCATACGTTTAGATTTAGATAACTCAGCTATTTCCTGGTCGACGCTGCTGTTATTAGCAGACCTATCCTATACTTGTGCAAAAGCCAGCTTATCTGAGAATACCACAAGTAGATAAGATAGATACATTTTGGTCCTTTTACCAAGATTTATTGCAAAGTTTCTGTTTTTTATAATATGTATACTAACCCTAACTTGATTTCTCGAGTTGGTAGGAGTTTAAAGCAATAATTGTACGTAAAGAATGACTTATTTTGGAATTAGAACTACTTACAGCAACCTAGTGAGATAGGTTGTTATTGAAGAGAGACGGTTGTATGAGTTGGTGTTAAGTCCACGAGAAGTCTTTTCCTGGATGTAGGACTTTTCTATTTTGTATAAATATGTGTGAGAGATAGAGCCTTAAAGGATAATTTTGGGTATATCTTGAGGTTTTTATTATCAGTAATATTTTTCTAATAGCGTAACAATGTGTCCTTTTTCTTTCACGTCTGCACACGTATGTAGAAGAGATTGGTAATTAAAGGTTTTTATAATATGTGAAGTATAAAATATATTCTTTTTTTAGATGTGTATTGTTTATATAGTAAGATTTTGGTTTCAATTTGTTTGTAATTAAGCCCA
>NW_013665708.1:995746-1000371 GCF_000517525.1 Limulus polyphemus | reverse complement strand
CCGCAGACGTACCGCTGTGCCACTGGGGGGCATATAGTAAGGACTCTCTAGTTCTTGCCTGCACATACAGTTTGATAATTTCCATATTTTGTTTTTACGTGAAAGGGTTTTAATTTTGGTTTAAAGTGAAAATATTTTTATTTTTCAATGATTATCTCTTTCTGTAATTTGATGAGTAAAGACATGTTGTGTTCTGATCTTCACATTCGACAGTGAAGGGCCCTGGCCTTCTCTGCTAACTTTAAATATCATGTTAGACTTTCCTTGATTGTGAGAAGGAAGGTTCAGGATGATCATTATAAACATCACGAATAACATATCTTTATTATCGGGTCGTGTCGTCCATATGTCCTTCTATCTCTTTTAATAATCCTCAGTATCACTTTCTCTGCCTAAAAATACGCAGTGGCATCTTTTCAATGGCAGCGTGGACGATATCAATATGTCTCAGGTGACAAATACAGTGAGAAAGTGATCATTCACGTGATAACACTATCGTGAGAAAAAGTCTTGAGTGGGGGGATAACGCAGTTCTATAAATGAATCAAGTAGAGACTATTGTATAAGTGTCTACACACGTACGTATACTTCTGTTCCGTTGTTGTGAAATAAATACAGATAATCTCACTTGACATGACATTTGTCTATTCTGTTCATTTGTCGCTCAACTTAAAACTCAGTCAAGTTTTCAGACTCAGATAACGCCAGCACATTTTCTGTTTGACCCTCCTGTTATTAGCAAAGTTATCCTATACTTGCATGAAAATCACTTTATCTTAGAAGAACACATCCTTAATTAAATGTTTGATTTCATTCCCATTTTAAGGTTCCTCGAAAAATCGAGTGAGAATAAAATGTTCAGATAACCATGGGGGAGCGATCCTGTAATGTATTCGATTATTAACAAGATCTTTCTGTTGAAGGTGAGCCAATGTGGTTGAAAAATCGCCTTTTTCTCTCAAAGCGAAATATGGGTTTCAGTTATTTTATTAATGGGTTCCACAAGTATTAAATATAGTATTTAGTTGATTCAGAACTAAATTCTTCACTTCGTACTACCATAATCATATTGTCAAACATACTTGGCACGTTAACAAGCGATTGGCTTAATAAATGTCAGACAAGCATACATTTGATTTTCTTTCACATAAAACATGTTGGGTTGGTCATATTATGAGTTAAAGTACTGTCGGGATACCAAATTTCACTATGTGAAAAATAAAAAAAAACAGATCAAACTGAAACATTTGTAATGAAACTGAATCGACAGGATTGTCATACATGGAACAGCAATTAATTTCACCCTTCCATAACTAGTAGAGAATATATTCTTATTCGGAAATATTCAGGTAATTTTTCTAAAATTTTGTGTAAGTATTCTGCATGTAGTTATAACAGTCTTGTTAACTGGGTGTTGAAAAATTGTAAACATGTGATAACCCTTTTACTTAGGCAAAAGTTGCACAAGGCTACTGCTAGAACCTTGCATCAGTTTGGTCCTGTGTTTGTGTCCACTCCTTTTAGAAGACGAGCCCCTTTCAAGATATTTGTAGAAATGTATGACATGGGGGGTTTCTCCTTCATAAATGTCAGTTGAATTAATCGATGAGGACTTTTCGGTGACGTGTGAAGAGGTGAGATGACTTAGGCACTAGCCAGATGCGCTAGACAGTTAAACATTTTCTGTCCAGTATTATGTGTTTTCTTTTTGTTATTTGTCATTTTATATCTCTTTTGTATATTTTTCTTCTCTTTATTGGTATTTTTCAAATAAGTCAATTGTCTTTTTTCAAGGTTACATAGGTAGCTTAGACACGGAGAAGACCATTTAAGTTTTTTAACCATAGAGATTCGTATGTCGATAATGTACAATCAGAATTGTTGTCAGGCCTTGTGCACAAACAACCAAAAGAAAAATAAAGAAAAACAACCAGACCAAAAGATGACAAACTCTTACGTGAGTGCTTGAATTATTAAAGGAGTCCAAAGTAGAAAAAAATAAAATAGGAGTTTATAGATCCCATTGTGGTCCGCCGACATAATGAAATATTCAGGGGGTTCGAGAGCAAAAAAACTTGAGAACCACCCGATGTATTCCATTATATAAATATGCAACAATTAACCGTATCATAAGCAGAAAATCATATAACAGATGGTGTGTTATATCAAATAAACATGATAAATTATAACGAAAGTATCCAGCATTGTTGTGTTTAACGTCACCTTCATACGTAAATTGCCTCTTGCCTAACTAATAGCTCATAAAAGAGATTGAAACGCTGCGTTCAATAGATACATTGAGGGAGACGGAAGAACACGTGCAGTCTAGTATGTAGTTTTTATACACTTCATCGTTAAAGGGATAATAATAAGGAATATAAGTACAAATAGTTAATTTGAATTTAATAGACATACCTTAAAATGAATACCGTTATGTCACAATTCATGATGTTAGAAAAACACGTAGGTTCAAGAAGTCTTGATACAAATGAATAAAAATCATATAACCCGATCGCTTGCGAAAGTTGGACCTTTCTTCTTCAGGGGTAAACAATAATACTATGTAATCATATTTTTTATATATAAAAAGCACAATGGTATAAAGCGTTAAAAATGGATGCACAACACGAAACATTTGTTTAATAATATTGGACGAATGGTGAATAAAAACCAGTAATGATCTGTTTAGTCACAGAGACGAAGGCATATATACCTGTAGCGGTTTTCAGGTATTTCCCGCAGATAATAAGGTGATCAAAAAGAGTATAGTGTTATATATTATGTACAATATTCTATAATGCCACTTCTTTTAGTGTGTATATGCCACTTACGTCACTGGTTGTTATTCCAACAGAAATATGAGATATGTTATTTGTCAGTGGAAAATATTACTGTCTGATTTACATTGTGTATTTTCGACTTTACAGCAATCGTTCACATGAGAAAGTGTGCGTTATGCTATGGCCCAGAAGAAAAGGAATTAGAGTGAAATAAATTTAACTTAAACTAATCACACAGCTAGAGAGGTGTATGTGTGAAAATTTTTGAAAGTTCTTGGTGAGCACAAATGTTCATCTTACTAACCCTAGAAGGTAAGAATTACTAAGCATGAGTTTGAATACTAGAAGAGTACGTAGAACCCAAAACAACAACAAAAAACACTCGAACAACTGCTGAGCTATATAACTACTACAAATGATGAAAGCAAAGTATCTTATGACCATGGTACGTGCTTACTGAAGGCAAATCTGTGAGCAACAGCTACAACAAAAAGGCAAGAAAATATCACAGCAGGTATAACGGCAGCTGATTCTTTTTCCTAGGAGTACTTCTAAATAAATTTTTACAAGTTCTCCCTTGCGTTAGATCTGATGAGACTATGCTTATCTGTAACAGATAATGTTTTAACAATGTATTACAGCAGGTATAAGGCAGCTGATTCTTTTTTCCTAGGAGTACTTCTAAATAAATTTTTACAAGTTCTCCCTTGCGTTAGATCTGATGAGACTATGCTTATCTGTAACAGATAATGTTTTAACAGGTTTATTAAACATGACTTACAAACTACAAGTGTACCATCAACTTTTAATATGAGTAATATGTCATGCAGTTAATTAAGATAGTGGAACTCTCTATTACAGACTGAGGCTACAGACAAAACTATACAACTATATTACTGTTTGTTTAGATAACTGTACATTTGATTAACTGACTGATAAGACTTTGCGCAACTTATAACATTGCATACTGGTGTTTACTTGACACATGTTTGTAGTGTAATCATTGTATCTTAAATTTCTGTGATGTATCAACACTCTATAGATATTTACTGAACTATTGCAATAGTTTCTGTTTACACTAAAGTTTCAACACGATACCATACACTAGAGCACGTTTATAAAGTAATCGATTGCTTTGAAAAATTATAAAGAATGGCTTTATAGTTAAAACCGAAATAAAACTTTTAATTATCTTTTAATTAGAAGGTATGAAGGACAAAACAAAAGTGTTAATATCGAGAGAATATGCTCTCAGCCGTTAATCTATAGAAGTTAGACTTTATATTTTATTAATGGCAGTAACAGAAATGGAAACACGGAGATTTGCGGCCATCATGATTCAGTCCTAAAAATTCATTTGAATATTTTCGTATAGGAATACCATCAAAATATAATGCATTAAATCTAATTATTTTTACATGCCACCGGAGAACTCTAAAAACTAAAACCTAAATTTTCGAATGCCAGGATAATGACAGCTACATTTTGGTAATTATATTTTGTGAACACTCAGATTTATCAAACCTGTTTGAAACTTTAATCGAAGTAAAACTCATAGTAATAACGTATTACAAGCAATGGTGTAATTGGAAAGGTATTACTTGGGGGACCCAAGATGGGAGAAAGTCTGATGCCAAGCGTAGCATGGCTTTTTTTCTTTTTAAAATGTCAGAATGTTAGAAGCTCTAAATAAAGTTTTTATTTAAAATACTAATATTCCTCAGATCAAAACTAAAATATAGTAATTGTTGTTGGAGCTTTTTAGAAACCATTATTTACGTTTTTCCTACATTAAATTTCATAAAACACAATCTAGGCATCAGTACCTGATGATGACAAAACCTT
>NW_013665708.1:994105-995736 GCF_000517525.1 Limulus polyphemus | reverse complement strand
CCATTACCCATTTAAGCCGTCTCCAGCCATTATTAATCTAGGCATCTAATGTTAAATGAGTGTTCCCAAAGATTTCGACTTTAGATAGGTTACAAAAGAAAGAAAAAACGTCCAGAAGACTGTGTTATCAAGTCTAGTAATTGTTCTCCTTTATCGTTTTTCAGTACTAGTTACCGAATCTGAATCTTTTACTGAATTTACGGCTGATAACTTTATTCCTTTATCATTTTTCACTATAAATTATACATCATGCAGAGGTAACAAATAACATTCAAACAGGTAAAAAGTTATCAAAACTGCTTTTTCCTGTGTCTCCTTTCAATACTAGTGTAGAGCAGATAAAAAAAAACACATGTGTACAGATTAAACTTGCCAAGACTGGAAACCTTTCTACAGTATCACCTTTCAGTAACAATATTAGTGTAGACAAACAAAAGTAACACAAAATGACACCTGAAAGTGTTGAAGTTGTCATAAGTGAAAGTACTTTCGCGGTATCTCCTATAGTGCAGGCAAACAAACAAACAAACAACAACACAAAATGACATCTGTACGTCCTTTCAGTATGATAGTGAAGTAAACAAAAACACAAAGTAACCTATGAATAGGTTAAAGGTGTTTACACTGGTAATACTTTTCCAGTACTAGTTATGATACAAATAAACGAACAAAAATAAAACACGAAATGACATCTGAGCGTGTTCAAGTTGCTATGACTGGAACCTTTTTCCCGTTTCTCCTTTCAGTTCTAGTTATAGTGCAGAAAAATATAAACATAGCATAAAGTAACGTATGAATAAATAAAAGCTGTTAAGGCTGGAAAACATTTCCTTGTATTACCTTTCAGAACTAGTGATACTGCAGACACAAATTAATAAAAAGTATAATCTGAATAGGATGAACTGTCCAGGACTGAAATCCTCTCTCTTCAGTGGAGTTTTTCTCAATAACGATTACAGCAGACAAACAAACAAACAGACAAAAAGTAACATCTGAACAAGTCAAAGTTACAAAGAGTGGGATTTTTTTCTTCTGCATATCTTCTTTCAGTACTACTAATAGTGCCGTAATACAAAAACAAACAGCACAGCGTAAATATGAATATATTATGTTACAAAGAGTGGAAAATTTTCTTCTATATACTTCCTTTCGGTACTACTGATAATGCAGCCAAACAAAAACAAACAACACATCATGAAATCTGAACTTGTAATGTTATTAAAGTCACGCTCAAACTCGAGCATCGCTTCTAATGAAATGTTTAGGCTAACTCAGTACTGACATTTTGTGTACAGTTATCTCGACGCCATTATTGAAACGTGTAGGTTAACTCAGCGCTAACATCTTACATAGATCTGCCTCAAAACCATCACTTCTTCTAATGAAGTGTGTAGGTTAACTCAGCGCTAACATCTTACATAGATCTGCCTCAAAACCATCACTTCTTCTAATCAAGTGTGTAGGTTAACCCAGCATTAACATCTTATGTAAACTGCCTCAAACCATCACTTCTTCTACTGAAGTGTGTAGGTTAACCCAGCATTAACATCTCACATAGATCTGCCTACAAAACCATCACTTCTCTACTGAAGTGTGTAGTAACCCAGCATTAACATCTTACATAGATCTGC
>NW_013665708.1:986607-994084 GCF_000517525.1 Limulus polyphemus | reverse complement strand
AACCAATTACATTACTTCTTAATTTTAAGTAGTTATGGGTTAAATTCTAATACGGTGTAACCTAATATTTACCATTAGTAATACTTGGTCCTCTAAACCAATCACTTCTTCTAATCAAGTGTGTAGGTTAACCCAGCATTAACATCTTATGTAAAACTGCCTCAAAACCATCACTTCTTCTACTGAAGTGTGTAGGTTAACCCAGCATTAACATCTCACATAGATCTGCCTCAAAACCATCACTTCTTCTACTGAAGTGTGTAGGTTAACCCAGCATTAACATCTTACATAGATCTGCCTCAAAACCATCACTTCTTCTAATGAAGTGTGTAGGTTATCTCAGAATTAACATCTTATGTAGAACTGCCTCAAAACCATCTCTTCTTCTAATGAAATGTGTAGGTTAACTCAGCATTAACATCTTATGTAGAACTGCCTCAAAACCATCACTTCTTCTAATGAAATGTATAGGTTAACCCAGCATTAATATCTTATGTAGAACTGCCTCAAAACCATCACTTCTTCTAATGAAATGTGTAGGTTATCTCAGCATTAACATCTTATGTAGAACTGCCTCAAAACCATCACTTCTTCTAATGAAATGTGTAGGTTAACCCAGCATTAACATCTTATGTAGAACTGCCTCAAAACCATCACTTCTTCTAATGAAATGGGTAGATTAATTAACTCAGAACTGACATGTGTAGAATTACCTCAGGGTCACAGAAGAACGACAGTTACTGACAAACACACGAAAATCAAAACGAAATTATTTGTTTTGGAAATAATTTAATCGAAGATATTCTGCCTACATAAGAAAGGAGTAAAATGTAAATCTGAGAAATTGCGGCCGTACTAAAAAAAAATAATAACGAAAACCATAAGAAAAAAAAATCCAAACAAACAAGATATGGTTGGTTTGGCACTATATTTACGCGTTGAATCTGCCTTCTTCACTGGTTCAAAAGAAAAATGAAGAAAATATGTTTGTCATACCACCCATGCAGCCGTATAATCAATATTCTCTGGTTGAATATCATTGAGTTGTGCATATTTCCGACGTAGACCTGTTCATTGAACTCGATGTCTTTGTATTACAGTTGTTCGGAATCAAGTGTCACCCAACAAGACATATTTTCAACTAGACTTCGAAGTATATATAACTTATTTTAATGGATTGTCGGGCCTTAACTGGGGCGGTCGAACGGTGCAAAAGCGGCGAGAGGCGGCAAAATGACCGCAATGGCTTACCACGTCACTCACAAGGGGCGCTAGAATGATGGCCTGCTCTTGTCTCTAAATGGCCTTGGTACGGCTCTGGCGGGTTGTACAGGTACGTCATTTACTTCGTGGCATCACGAAGAGAGGTAAAAGTTGTTCGTGTGAGAGTTAGCGTTGAAGTGCGATTTGCCAGAACAAAACGTGACTGTCTGTGTACTTAATCGAGTGAGTCAGTAAGAATTTTTTTGGAAACAGTTTCTTGGCTCATTTTCTGAAGAAAAGAACTTCCTTTACTGTATGAAACTGCTTAGATTGCTTTGTGTAAGATAAGAGCCTTCTGAGCATCAAAAGGGATAGTATATTTGTGGTCAAATTAATATCATCATCATCTGATCATCAAAAGGGATAGTATATTTGTGGTCAAATTAATATCATCAAAGAATCAGCTCCCATAAATCAAACACGTACATATATCTAACGGTAGGACACAAAATGAAATAAATAAATAAACACACAAGCGTACAGCTATATGCCATTCTTTTCAATTTTCTTGAATCACTAGCAGTTATATTTGCAGCCCGAACGGCACCTCATGCTGAAGTGGATAACTCGGTTTCAACATTCCAATTTCTAATTTTGAAGTGTTGACTAGAAGGAGAGAAACTATCCAGCAGCACAGGCCGCAAATTCAACTACACTTAACGGAACAGCGGAATTAACTGTCACATTTTTTAATATCCCTACTTTTGAAAGTGGAAAACGTTTTGAGTAGTATATAACGGCTCAAATATTGGATCATACGATCTACAACTTGACACTTTAACGACTAGATTACGTGCTTCATGAATTATGATAATGAATATATATTACCAGTTAATATAACTTGTTTTCTTAGAAAACACAAAAACTCTCAATATGTGTTTTCAATACTGATTTTAGTCTTTCTTCTACTTTGTTGTTCTTAGTCATATTATGCAGATTTGAGCAATAAATTAATGTTATTTGTTTGATAATTCTTCTTCATATACAATACTAGTATTGGTAAAATAGATTTTATTAAATTCTGTATTGTACATAATGGCGATAGGTCTACACCAAGAGTAAGAAGCATCATAGACATGGTAACATGGCTTATGAGCGGTTTCTATTACCGACCAGTCCAGGATTTTTAGAAAGGGAAATAACCTGCTGTATCTGGGGTCACGAAGTTGTAAGTGACAAGAGATTACGGAAAGTGTCTTGAGAGACAACTTTAGTTAATTAGTTTGTGTGTATGTTGGACCCGCCAGTGGCCAGAAGATGGGGTGCTTGACCTTTCAGAGGCTCGTATTTAAACATGATACAGTCAAATAAACAGAGATTGCGTTTAGGTTAACTTACTGATTGTATCTTTTGGATGTATATATTCAACATTGATCCTGCCGTCTACAGTCCATATGAGATCCATATACACTACGTGTTTATATATGTTGAACTGTGTTCATCACATGAATGTTTTATTACTCCCTAGAGATCAATAATGGTTTGATATATTATCATATATCAGGGTCAACATGTCGAGAGGGTTGTCGACGGACAATGCAATTCACCGTTTGTTATTCCGCGTTAAAAGTGAGTAGGAAAAAAAGTACACTTTATCTCCTTGAAGTAGAACCACTATCGTGCCAAACTATAATTACACACATCACCATAACAACAGGGTAAATAATGTATGAAACGATAACTTATCTTTTCAGCACAAAATGCAGTCAAGATATCTACAATCAATTCAATTTCTGTCTTAACAAAATGATTAATAAGACACTAGATTTCTTCTCAGTGTTATAAAGCAAACCTATGGAGAGTATGTGAAATTACTTTAAGCTTTAGGAACGGTTTCTCAAACTTCAGAGTTAGTTCAATAGCAGCTGAACATGTTTAAAGTAGCTGGAATACCACAAATATAAAGTGACCAAAGACATTTCACTCTTGAAATACATAAAAGTGCTAAAGAAAAGTTGTGACAAGATTTCAAACACGTGGACAAACAAAAATACAATGTTAAAAACACTTCTATCTTTCTGTGTTTGTTTGTTTCTTGTTAAGTGCAAAGCTACACAATGGGCTTTCTTCTCTCTGCCCACGCCGGTATCGAAACCCGCGATAAGCCCATAAATTTACCTCTGAACAACCGAGCGATCACATTCACTTTAAAGAAGTCTAATGCCAATTTACTTTGTTTTTTCCATCACCTCATTCGTAATTTAATGTCTTTCCTAAACCTGTTTTTCCTTTTCACAAAATTTTGGAACTAATATTTTATTTCAACCTGTTATCGTTTTCATCAACTAATTCATAATTTAATGCCATTCCAAACTTTTTTGTTTTCATAAATTCATTTATAACTTAATATGTCCTTCTAAACCTCTCCGTTTTCGTTAATTCATTCATAATGTAATTCCAAGGTTTGTTTGTTATAATTTTCATCAACTCACTTGTAATTAATATCAATCCAAACATTTTCGTTTTGGTCAACTTAGTAATTAATATCATTTCAAACTTTTTTTTTTGTTTTCATCATTCCATTTGTAATTTAATATTATTCAAAACTTTTTTTTTCAATTTCAAATTAATGTTATTCTAAACGTTTTCGTTTTCAACAAGTCCTCCGTAATTTAAAGCCATTCCAACCTTTATTTTGCCTCTTTATCAACTCATTTGTAAATTATAATAATTCCAAACTTTTCGTTTCCATTAACTCATTCATAATTTAATGTAATTCAAAGCTTTTTGTTTTCGACAAGTCATTGTAATTTAATACTATTCCAGACTTCTAGCTTTGTCTTAAAGAAGCTATTCACAACTCAATGTCTTTTGAAATTTGTTTGCTTTTTGCATCAAACCACTCAAAAATATTGCGTACATCCAAATACATTTTCCACTTTTTAACACGTCAAAAAAGTAATATCTAATTTAGATTTATAACGGTTATATATGTTTATCGGTATCTTGTCGGCTTTTATATCTGCAAATTAAACACTTCTAGTCTATATTGTAGATTTAAGTACTTGATATCAGTTATTTCGAAGAAGCTAGGAACAGGAGCACCAGTGATCGTCCGCCCCTCTGGTTTGGAGGGGGTGGGGGTGAAAATGGCAGTTTTTGTGAAGCATTTCTAGTCAGGCCATGTTAACACATATACGCAAATTACACCATAGCGGAAGGCCCCAGCTGAATTCAAGGGACACGCAAGATCCGTATTCATTGCTATCCTTAAGACTTTTGTGAAATAATGCTCTCTGTTAGGAGTCAATCAGTTCAAAACTGTAACAGTTTCAGATCCACAATAAAGTACGATCACATTTTGGGAGAACTAGAAAAGTCTTCTTGTCTGGACTAATGCCGACCTTTAGGTTTAAAAGGACGCCAAAACAGTGAGTGCTAAAATGTGAGATGAAACATGTTTTTGCTTCTGTTTATGGAATAAAACCTCCATCTGCATGATGTATAGGTAAATAATCAGCTCAATCTTTTACAAGTTTGTGGAAACGAGTTCTGAGAC
The DNA here is from genome assembly GCF_000517525.1 of Limulus polyphemus. Taxonomy (NCBI): domain Eukaryota; kingdom Metazoa; phylum Arthropoda; class Merostomata; order Xiphosura; family Limulidae; genus Limulus; species Limulus polyphemus. The sequence goes on along the minus strand of NW_013665708.1, from coordinate 989,322 downwards.
CGTAACAAAATCTGAACTTCAGACTTCACAAAACTTAAAAACAAAAATATATAGTTATGTATTCTCTAACAAAGGTGCACTGACGTCATAAACATGACTGGAAAACATTCTGCAGGACCAAGCAGATTAAATGATTATCCACTATTTGGTATTTGAATTATAACGAAGGCATTGTTTATATATATATTAAATCCTGAACATTATATTTATCTAAACAATTTAAATACATAATTTCAACTATTTACAAATATACACATATCTGTACTGACACCATAGTACCCACACTTCGTTTATTGTAAATTAATAGAAAAATTAAGCCGTCACTGCCATGCATATCGTCGTTATGATATTGGTAACTAATCGTACTGACACATTTCTAAACGTAATGCTTTGTAGATTAATAAATATAAACAATACAAACATAACTATAATTTATAGAGCAAAAAGTCCTGTAGTTTTAGGAGTGTTTTCATAAACCATTAACGACAATACATAGGCTTCGAGATAAGGCGGTGGCGGAAAAAACATACCTACATCTAATTCAGAGTAGATAAACACCCAGTTCGCCCCTCCCCTATAAGTTTGGTCTAAAATAATAGTACACTATAAACAGATAAAGGTTCTAAAGAGACCTCAGTAGCTAATGATGAATAAAGAGTTGAAAAAATAAGGTACTGTGGTTCATGAAGAGATCCTGTGTTAGGATAAAAACAAAGCAAAAGGTTACGTAAGTCGATCATTACCATGACAATGTTTATTTTCCCGTTAATTTCGCTCCTTTTTGTGTGTGTGTGTGATTTTCAACATACCTCGGCCCTCACTACAACAAAATAGGCTCAAAGTGTCAGTATAACCGATTCAAAGATTTAATCCTCAAACTATCAACGTCATTACATAGCATTCACTGCCGAGTAAGTTAACGTTTCCCCCTGCTGTAACCAAAAAATTAGTGCAAAGAACTGACCACAAAATTGAACGAAATCACTAATTTTCTACGTAAATTGCACAGAAAATCCCAACAGTAGTAAGTGGAGTAATTGCAATGTTAGTGATACTTTTGTCTACATTTTTTGTGACTTATGTGTTATTAGAAGTTTTGTTTCCACAAAGTAATGAACCCAGAAATGGTTCGGAATACGAACAGTTTTGGATTTTTTTTCTTTTTTGCAAACCCAATAGTTTCTAAAGCTAACTATAATCCTCTGAGAAATATTTCTTATGAAGTTTCAAGTTCGTGATACTGTATATTGTGTTGGAATATAAACCATAACTTTAAGAAATACATAACACGCGGTTTTGTTTTGGTGTAAATTATCTAAATGGCGCGCCGATATCTCGTGTCATTGTTAGTTACTCAGTATTCGTGTAGTCACATCATAAAAATCGTTGTTTGTAGGATTTGATAACATAAATATCGTCTCAATCACTACTGTGCCTGTCGTATCCCAGTTGGACTGGTAAGCACTGGTATTAGCTGAAAGACCTCGTTGGCACGAAATATAGCAGGTATAATGTGGTTGACATATTGTTAAATATTCTTCTTTACTTTCAATCTTAAGCTCGTAGAATATGATTATGCCTGGATTAGTTATTAAGCTATGTGTTTTTTTTAATTTAGACTTTTATAATGTTGTTTCACCAGAGGAAGCGTGGATGTGACGTGATGAGCTTTGCCCCTAGAATTTTCTTAAGGATTTAGAAAATTGTTTGAAAGTATAAACATGTGAATTAGGCACAAGTGGGTTGTGGGTTGATTATTTAGTTAGCGATTTTATTGTTCGATTTGTTTTATTAATTTAATTTCGTAAATATCGAGTTTGTTCCAACGCAATAATAGAGATACGAGAAAACTAATAAGTTCAGCTTATCGTTAGTTACGTACATAGCGTGGTCACAAGTAAATAGACACCACCTTTTCAGAAAAAATGAAAATTTTCCGTCATATTCACATGAATTGATATATTTATAATTTAATTAATATCTAGTAGATCTTCCTTTCGCTTCGTGGAGCTCGTTGATCCTTTGGGGCATCGTGAGAATCATCTCGTCAATTTTAGATTGTGAGATTTTTGCCCACTCTTGCTTCAAAACTTAGAGTAGATCGCTCTTCGAAGTTGGTTTTTTGGTTGTTTCTTGACTTGCCGGTCGAGTATGGCCCAAAGGTTTTCGATGGGGTTCAGGTCAAGAGATTGGCTCGGCCAGGGCAACTTCTGGGTACCATTTTCTTCCTGCCACTTTTGGGTGTTTCTAGCAGTGTGACACGGTGCTCCATCTTTCAGGAACAACGTTGTGTTATTGTCAACAAAACCCGAGGAATAAAGTGACAAGAGTCCTTCCTCCAATATTTCAACGTATTTCGCAAAATTTATGTTGCCAACGCACTCCACTATGCTCCATCTCCCACCAACCCAAACAGCTCCTCAAACCATCAACTTTTTCATAGATTCTGCATCTCGACAAACTCTTGTGAGTATCAAGATGTTAGATTACAAAGGAGTACCAGAAGCCATACAGAAGCTCTGTGGTGTGACAGGACATTATGCAAGGTTGTGGGGACCAGTGTGGGTAACTATTGAGTTTATGGGCAGACACATAGTATACTTGGCTGACATTGAAGACCCATGCATATTAGGGTTGGACTACTTACTACCGAGGACGTGTGTAGTTAATTTTGATAAAATAGCGTTTGGAAACAACAAAGGCCAAATTCCGGTA
>NW_013665708.1:985521-986172 GCF_000517525.1 Limulus polyphemus | reverse complement strand
ACGTGAAGACTGGAAGGTCACTTGTGGCAGGTCATCAAGTAGTACTCATAACAGTGGCTAATTTCTCTAAATGTGAGCAGACACTTAGGGAAGGGGCATTGTTGGATGTGTGCCAGGAGGTAGAGCTATTCAATGTCAAAGCAAGAAATACAACCATAAAGAAAGGACATCTTCTCCCAGAACATTTAACGGACCTCTATAAGAAGAGCATAGCCCATTTGTCATCATCACAGGCTCTTCAGGTTAGAGATCTTTTGGTGAATTATGCAGACGTCTTTTCAAAAGGAGATCATGACCTTGGCTGCACAGACCTTGTGTAGCACAGAATAAACACAGGCAATCACCGTCCAATGAAGATCCCTCCGAGGAGAATAGCTCTGACAAAGCGACAAGAGATGGAGAAGGTCATGGATGGCATAATTAAAGAAGGAATAGTCGAGAAATCAGATAGTCCCTGGTTAGCTCCCGTCGTGTTAGTCCAGAAGAAGGATGGAACCCAACGTTGCTGTGTGGACTTCAGGGCTCTCAACAGTATAACCAAAAAGGACTCATACCCACTGCCAAGAATTGATGATACTCTTGATGCCCTAAGTGGAGCCAGATGGTTTTTAACTCTTGACTTAAAGTCGGGTTTCCATCAAGTGAAAATAT
>NW_013665708.1:979662-985511 GCF_000517525.1 Limulus polyphemus | reverse complement strand
AGCAACATTTGAGAGGCTGATGGAAAGAGAACTGGAAGGCCTACAGTGGAGGATTGCCCTTGTGTACCTGGATGATGTCATTGTGTTTGCAGCAACATTTGATGAAGAAGTATCGACGTTCCGCTTTCTGGCCAGAACTACTCGTACTCCAGATTGTCATTAATGTAGTTAGCTCTTTTAAGTTGTAGTAGTAATACTACTAATAGTTTCTGAGCTTCAAGTAACTTTTTATGTTCAAGTTTTAAATAATATTTTAATTCATTAGGATTTATGCTTGCAGTATAGCACTATATCATTGACACAAATTTGTATTTTATATAATCATGTAGTATAGATCAGATATCTATTTTAGGAAACTTTATCTTCGTTTCGATACTGCTATTTAGAGAACGTAAATAAGATCAGGTTAACTATTTTACGTCATATAATAAAAACACGAATTCCCCTGGTGGGACAAAAGTAAGTCTAGGGATTTACAACGCCAAAATCCGGCATTCAATTATCAGCGGTGGACACAGCAAATAACCTATTGTGGCTTTGTTCTAAAAACAAAGAAAAAATACGAAAAATATAATTTACATTACCTTTCTTTTACTTATTGCTTACATTTTATATTTTCAAAATAAAATATTTATGTTTATTTTGGCCTTTGCAACATCTTCAGGAATAAATCAAATTGGTTCAATTTTAATCTTTACCAAGTGACTTAAGTGAGTTTATATATAATTTTCATTAATTTTTATAAAGGTTGTTTGTTTTTTTGGAATTTCGCGCAAAGCTACACGAGGGCTATCTGCGCTAGCCGTCCCTAATTTAGCAGTGTAAGACTAGAGGGAAGGCAGCTAGTCATCACCACCCACCGCCAACTCTTGGGCTACTCTTTTGACCGGGATTGACCGTCACATTATAACGCCCCCACGGGTGAAAGGAACGAGCATGTTTGGTGAGATGCGGATTCGAACCCGCGACCCTCAGATTGTGAGTCGAGCGCCTTATTCACCTAGCCATGCCGGGCAATTCTTATATAAAAGCAAATTTCACTTAAACTAAAGTTGACGTGGCAATAAAAACTCTTCCGCGAAGTGTGTAAGAATTATATGCTGATACTTAGTTAAATTATAAATATGAAAAGTGTTCATCTAAATGTATTTTTTATCGCTGTTTTTTTATATTCATAGCTAATTTATGTTGTTTGTAAATATTTTCTTTATAAATTCATTTTGTGACTCAAAGTTGTTGTTTAGCGTAAAGAGACTCAATGCACCATTTGAGCTCTCTCTCGACTACGGGGAACCAAACCCCGAATTTCAGGGTTGTAAGTCCCTAAATTTACCATTGACCTAAACTTCAAGTTGCATGAAACAATTGCCATTGAGGGTTTCTACTTTTATTGCACTCTGGATAAAAATATATTTTGTAGAAAGTAAGAATTACATCATTGACATACTGTATTACAGTGATGATCTGGCTGTTTTTGCTATTACAACAATTGGTTTAAATTGACTATCAACAGTAAATTGTAAGGTATGGCTGCGTATCGGGACATCCAAGGTTCAAAACCGCGATATGTCGCTAGCCGTCCCTAATTTAACAGTAATATACTAGAGGGAAGGCAGGTAGTGAACACCACCCACAACTAACTCTTGTGGCTATTCTTTTACCAACGAATATTGTGATTGACCGTCACTTACATCGACCACACGGCAGAATGAGCGAGAATGTTTGATGGGACGGGAATTCGAACCCGTGATTCGCAGATTGTACTAAATCAGTAAGTCTGTGTTGCATCATTATTTGTCAAACTATCTCTTTGGAAATGAATTACAAAAAGGAACGGACTGACCAAAAGGTAAAATGGTCAGTTACCTGCAAGCTAAGTGGTTATGGTCTTTTTTTTAATAGCCTTCTCAGGGGTTTTTTAGGTAGGAAACTATATTATTTTGAAAAACATTGTGTTTATAAAAAGGTTGTTTTAATGAATAAAATTTCAATATAAAAAATTGGGCTTGTGCACTCTCACCATTGTCTTAATCCTCTCATACATTGTGAATTGTCTAAGTGTACAAACTAAACTATGATGGTATGGTTTGTTATTATACACATAAACTGAACCATGTTTTGGCGCTTTCAATATAAGGAAACTGAAGTACGGTATTTTCTGCCTCCGTATTAAGAAGTTGAAGTATAATGACAAGTTTTGGTCTATCTTTATAAAGAAGTTTTCCTAAGATTGTTGTTGTTTGTTATTAAGCAAAAAGCTACACAAAGAGCTATCTGTGCTCTGCCCACCACGGGTATCGAAACCCAGCTTCTAGCGATATAAGTCCGCAGACTTACCGCTGTGCCACTAGGAGGGTGAGTTATCCTATGATGGTAATTTTATTGTGCCGTATGCAATACCTGAAGTATGATAATGTTTCCTGTCTGCATATTAAGGTACTTAAATACGATTTTTTGTTCACTCTTTGTAAGACAATTTAAGTATGCTGATATCTTTTTGTGTACTACATGCAATATTTGAAATATGATGTTTCCTGTCTCCATATAAAGGTACTGAGGTACGATTTTTTTTTCACTTTTTATATGACAACTTACATACGATGATACATTTTTTGTGTGCTCTAAAAATAACTATTTACACCTTGCGAAGGAATGATGTATAATAAACTTTATTTACTGAACGTCTTTGCTAGACAATCAAGTTACCATAGTGTCATGAAATAAAACTGTTTCGTTCAGATAGTATTGATTAATTTAGTTTTGTGAGTGAATGTTTTATTACTGTTTAGTGTTTGTTATGATAAGAATTAAAAGCAGATGATTGTAGGTAGTTTTGTTAATAATTCTTTGATGTTGAGAATATCGAACGTCACATGCAATATACTGACGTCGAGAATATAGAAGGTGGACAGACTATTAGGTAATAAAGATATAAATAGCGTGAGACGAGCGGGAAGCGAATAAAGTTGGCATAAAGTTAACTACTGTAGAAGTGATAAGTCGAACGTTTAGTATATCAAGAGTGAAACTAACAGTAGAAAAGAAGATAAGAAAAATAATTGTATTCCGTCAAAGCGTGGTTCTAAAGTAATTGAATCAACCTGAGTGCACTTTGACAAAAGGAGCAGAGCATCTTCAAAAGAAAGAAGAACAAACGATTACGGTAATTCACGCCACAATTGTAAGTGAATCACAGAGAATACTAGTGCGATAGAAATAGAGAAGATAGTTCGGCTTGTCAACTGAAATTCTAAAGTAATTGAATAGGCTCAAGTGGATGACAAGAAGGAAAGAACTACATATATAGTATTTATGATATGTCCATAATATCTATGGTGTTGAAGAATTTATTGTACAAGTGAACTGCATGATGTTTACTCATCGTTTAATTTATCGCTAACAAGTCACAGACACCTACTGTAGAAGAATCCTAAGCCCAACAACAACATATTACATATTTATACTGTTAAGAAATATAACTAAAAGCCTTTTTATTTTGACAATTGGCGAAGACCAGATTTTAAAATTCTGACACATAGTCTTAAGTATACTTTAGATCCCAATGAACTTGGTGATTTTAAAATCACTGTCACTCGCAGGCTGGCTCAGTACAGACTTTTTAATGGAGGTATAACGTTTATCACAAAGTACAAACAATGTCTTGATTCAAACGGAGAGATGGTTGTTGAGACTACGTAAACGTCAAGGGAAGCTGAACAAACCTCCTTATGTTAAACGCGAATGCTTAAAAACTAGAATAACATCCTTCAAGAAACTTTTGCCTCGCTCTATATTTGAAAACACAAAACCTTAACCCGAAAGCAGCCATACCCAAGTACTTTTAATATATTTTGATTACCATATCGAAGAAATACGAAAACAAAAGATACATTTTTGTTTGCCACACTTGGGATGTTTCTCATCATTTGTCCACAATTTGAAACTTGTGTATGGTGATATCGTTTGATATGATGAATGGAAACAAAAGAGACAAACTGTATTTGACGAAGGTTAGAGCTTAACCATTCCTGAAACAAGTTTGCTTTTTTCACATACGAGGGCCACTCATAGCTCATCGTAGTTTAAAAAAAGAGCATTATCTCCTCCTTCGCTCTGCTGTCCTGAATATAGTTTAAAATTCAAAATATGTTCCATACATGTTCCTAATTAATACTGAAATTATACCCACTACATATATAATTTCTGCGTTGTGCTGCCATCTAATGTTCAGACAAAATAATTTTCTTGTCCAACTAGCATTCCGAAAATCACGAAACTTTACGTAAAGACCGTTTTTGTTAATGTCCTGAAAATACTTCAGTGGTTTTTGTTTTTATTCTTTATTTCACTAAGATGTCTTGAAATTTGGTTTTGGTAATCTAGCTAAGGCTTGTGACAGTTAAGGAAATCAATAATTGAATAAACACATGAACGGCGTCTCTTAATAGTACTGTATACTTGAAATAAAATGGTACCCAAAACGATAACTTGAGGTTAAACTGAAGTTTCACTTTCAAGTAATACTGAAATTTATAGGTAAGGAAAATCCCCCAAAACGTTCCCTCTTATTCACGATATTGGTTTCATACTTCTATACCAGAAAAATTGTTTACATGCTCATAACTAACTTAAATATGAATAGAAAATTTGTATGTTCCTTACTTAAATGTGTACCGTCAGTGATGAAAAGAAAGAATCCATACGAATGACTTAGAGGCCTAATCTACTCTTTGTTCTGCTACTTCCTAATAGTGATGAATTCTAGGCTCCTCAGTATTGCTTTGGATAGTAAATCAAAGAAGTACAGTAAACATATTGTAGTGCTGGAATTCAAACAATTTCCAAGATATATTTGATATAAAATGTTTTACTCATTATTAAATAATCTAAACTACTTTAGGTATTTGAATAATATGTGACTATCATGTCACAGTTAATTATTCATAATTGTTCAATGGAGTAGCTGGTAAACTGTGCGACCTCATTCATTGATGATTTATTTTCTTTATTGAAAGTTACACGTTTTAGTAACGAAAAGAAAAACTCGCAATTAATTTACAAGCTAGTCCGTTGAACAATAATGAATAATTAATTGAGAGAGAATCAGTGGCGTAGAAAGCGGGGGGAAAGGGGGCACTCGCCCCCGGGCGCAGGTGTGAGGGGCGCAAAATAAATACGACACAGTGCTACGTTATTTGTGTGTATTACGCTTGCAGTTTTAACTTTTAAAAGCCGCCCACTTAAATATGTGCGACCGAATTGAGGTACAGAAGTAAATTACACTATTCCATCATTCATCTGTAGATCAAATACAAGTCCTAGAGTACAACGTACAAGTAAGTGTATGTTCAACAAAAAGAAAATACGAGATTAATGTAACATATTAACTGGTGTGCAAGATTGGCAATATATGCAAGATCTAGATCTAGTAAACATTATAGGCCTAATGTAGTGGTTTGTAATTGTATTGCCTGATTGTAAGCCATGTCTTACACCAACTAATGTACTATACTTTAGGTCTAATTGCAGTTATAACTTTATTTCTAGACCCTAGGTCCATCATCATAAAAATTGTAGCCTATAGGCATACTTAGACCTATACTAACTATTAAACTAGGCATTGCACTAGGACAGATCTAATGACTAAGTTAATAGATCTAGATGTAATATTTGTTCTAAAAGTTAGGCCTAATAAATCTAAATCTAGAATTGATGCGGCAGGATTATATCTAGATCTGGGTAGATTCAATACGAGGTTCTTTCAATCTATGCACCCAAATCTAAGGTCTAGTTTAGATGTATAAAGCTAAATTTCTGTCGTTATTATTATTACATCTAGATCTATTAAC
>NW_013665708.1:977858-978814 GCF_000517525.1 Limulus polyphemus | reverse complement strand
ATTGTACACAATATTTAGCTTCTCAGAATCTTGCATTTCGTTATCATACTGAGGACATAACCTCAAACGAAAATCATGGAAATTTCCTGTCACTTTTGCAGTTATTAGCAAAGTATGACCCAGTAATGAGAGAGCATTTAGAGCGTGTTAAAACAAGCAAACGTCAACATCTTATCTTTCTCCTGAAATCCAAAATTTTATAAATCTCATGGCTTCACATGTGTGAAATTATTGTTTGTCAGCAATTCGTGGAAACAAATACTATGGTATTCTGTTTGATTCCACACCTGATTTACCCCATCGTGAACAACTGGTCCAAGTGATTCGGTTTGTTGACATTGACATTAAGACAAGAAAAGTAGAAGTCAAAGAGTCATTTATTGACTTTATACAGATAATAGAAAAAGACGCTGCCAATATTGAGAAAACAATAAGCACAAAATTAGAAGTGGGTGGAATTTTATTGAGTGATTGTTGTTCACAATGTTATGATAATGCTGCAGGTCATCTGTCAGTCATTCAACAAAGAATTCTGAACAAAAATCCAAAAGCAATGTTTATAAACTGTGACAACCATAGTTTGAACTTTGCATGTCTTCATGCTGTAAGTCACGAAACAACAGTTATTATCTTTTTTGGTATAACTGAAGCCATTTATAATTTCTTTGCTCATTCAACAACTCGATGGGACGAACTGCAGCAAGAGCTTAAGATCTCTGTCAAGCGTGAATCAGAAACATGGTGGAGTGCAAGAGAAAAGGCAGTAAAAGTTGTACATGAAAAACTGGATGAATTGCTAGGGCTGTTAGAGCAATTAAGTGAGAATGGCAACACGGCTGAAACAAAATAGTGGTGCTCATAATATTTTGCAACGCATGCTTACATTTCATTTTCTTGTACTTTTGCATTTTTGTTGAAATCTTTTATCATCGATCAATCTTCAGGACCAAAAAATA
>NW_013665708.1:967966-977848 GCF_000517525.1 Limulus polyphemus | reverse complement strand
AAACATGGGGATTGACCATTGAAAGAAGAAAAATACGCCGTAAACGAAAGCCAAATGAAAATGCAGCTGATGCTGGATTGACTGCTGAACAGGAAATTTATGGCATCTTGAAAGATGTTATTGATCACTTGATTACAGAATTGACAGGAAGATTTTCTCGCTTACTAGATTTAGATTCACGGTTTGTATTTCTACTAGATGTGCAAAATATTGTTTCTGGAGATTTTGAAGACGGAAATTGCAAGAAAAATGTTCTGACTTAGCAAAGAGCTATCCAGGTGATATTGATGGACCAGAATTGTACAACTGTAGAATGTTGATAAATAAAAGAACACAGACCGATTTTCCTGAACCAATGGTTGCAACTGATTTACTAACATTCATAATTTCATATGGCGAAGATGTTTTCCCAAATTTAAGAATTGCATTGCAGATTTTGTTAACAATTGGGGTTTCTATTGCTAGTTGTGAAAGGTCCTTCAGCAAGCTGAAATTAATTCTTACACACTTGAGAACCTCAATGACTCAAGAACGACTCAGTAGCTTGGCAATATTAAGTATCGAAAAAGACGTACTTAATACCTTAACTTTTGATAGTTTAATTGATGCATTTGCAGCAGCAAAAGCACGAAAGGTTCATATAATGTAACCATGAATACCAGAATGCTACCTGTACAAGATCTAGTTAACTATATGTACAATTTTGTAAACTAATAAAATTTGTTATTTGCAAACTTAAGTAGTATTTTATCAATCTGTTTTATAATCCATGTACACCACAAGTGATTGGCTTTTCATATGAAACATAAGTTTCTAAACTAGGGATAGAACAGAAATTTATTCTGCATGCTTGAAAGATTACTCTAGCTATGTGACTTTGAACAATATTGGATGACATAAATATCAAAATGGTTTACAAATTATGTAAGTACACCTAGTATGCTATGCTTCATTAGTTTCAGGTTTACAGTTGTGATATCGTGAGATGTTATATTGTGACTTTATTTTAGGCCTGTGTAAGGCGGTAATTAATTCGTCATGTTATTCTCATTAAGTGGGTAATGAGTCACAAAACATTTCAGAGGTGGGGGCGCCAAAAGTGTCTTTGCCGCCGGGTGCTGAGTACCCTTGCTACGCCACTAGAGAGAATAGTGAATCCTTAAGGTATCTTAGGCGTCTCATCCACTAAAAGGTTAAACAATCTTAGACTGAAAAATATTCCAGAAAATAAAATCAAACAAATTTGGGATTAATCTCAGCAGCAAAACAATATATATAATAAAACGTTTACCGTTTAGATTGCATGCTATTTCCAATAAGAACTCATCGAACGCAGAAGCCTCAGGTTGGCACATCATTCATGTCCATTGTGTAGCGATGCTGTGATACATAGTCACTTATACTCATTTCCATATTACCAGAGTTGCTTTGTTACTTGATGATGCAGTAAGGTAAATAAGATTAGTAATAGCAGTCCAGTGCTAGTCGTAATTTGCACAGGAAGCACGATTCTGAACGTGTTTACCATTATGCACTCTTTACACCAAATAACTGGCTTAACCAACCACTTTTATGTAGTATTGCTTCAAATTTTGTATGTTGATTACCACAATAATTTGTGTAAACTAATAGTTTTGTTTTATGAAAACCATGAAACTTAGTTTAACACCAAAGTTTAGGGTCCTCAATGAGTAATTCTGCGGAACTATGAAATGCATTATGTTCGACTCTTAAGCTACATCAAAGTAAAGTAATATTTCATCTGTTAAATGATGTTTAATGTATTAAATCAATTACTAATATACTAGCCGCGGTCCACAAAACATTTGCCCTAGTTTCATGCCCTTCGCTTGAATTTTCCTTATTCTATCATTTTCACGCACGGCATTTAAGCTCTGATTTCTTGCAGGCATTGTGTGTTATATGACAAGTCTAAATCTTGAAAACTTCTACGCGGTCAGATAAATAAGCTCACGCAGACGTAACTTTATTTAATAAAACTACACATAAACTGTACAATAAAGTACCATTGTACAGAGCATGAAACAGTCACGAGTGTTCAGTGTATGACAGTTTTACGAGTTGAAACAAACTAAAAAAAACTTAGAATCAAACCCGTACTAAAGACAAAATATAGCCAAAAGGTGTTTATAGAAGTATATGAAACTAACCGAAGCTAAATTATTGCAGTGTAAAGTAAATGTAAAGTTGTAATGAAGGCAAACTTATTTTTTTTTGCTGAATATGTAGAACCATCTAAATGCGTGTTCAAATAAATACAAGTATATGGTTTGAACGAACTATGCAGGCAAATTTTTTACCTAAATAAGTCGAGAAAGCTATTACAATTGTATGTAGTAACCGACTCTAAGTGAACAGACTGACATAATGTAGAAGTTAGAAGATACCATTGTATATCTTCATACACGCTGGGTAGTTACTACTTGATATTGTCCAGTTACCAACAATATATTTGAACAGATTGACAAAATGTAGAAGTTAGAATGTTCTATGATACATCTTTGTCAATAGTATGAATTAACTGCTTGATAACATGTAGTAACTGACACAAAGTGAACAGACTGACATAATGTAGAAGTTAGAGAATACCATTGTATATCTTCATCTACACTGGGTAGTTACTGCTATATTAACGTCTAGTAAGTGACACAAAGTGAACAGACTGACATAATGTAGAAGTTAGAGAATACCATTGTATATCTTCATCTACACTGGGTAGTTACTGTTATATTAACGTCTAGTAAGTGACACAAAGTGAACAGATACAATGTAGAAGTTAAAACATTTCATTTTATATCTTCATACACAATGGGTAGTTTCTGGTGGATATCATTCAATAGCTGACACTATGTGAAAAAAATGACAGAATATAAAAGTTAAAACATACTGTTGCATATCTTCATTACTCTGGGTAGTTACTGCTTGATAACATGTACAGTGCTCAAACTCTGTCCTCTAAAAATTATAGGTGCATTGTTTACATTACGACCTCCACTTACAACAACTCTATTTTCCATGTCACAATTTCATCTCTATAATTTCTTTAAAAAGTACTGCATTTTTTGGCTACATGTGATAAATACATAAAGAAACAAAGTCTCTTAAATTTAAACTGGAAGTCAGTAAGTGTTCTGGTTTTTATTTTATTTATACACAAATAACTTAAATATTATTAAATATCACTTATTTTATTTTCGAAATAAACTGTCTTACAAAGTTTAACACACCATTTTCTTAAGAAGCAATTTCAGTTAAATAAAAGGCAAAATAAAAACTAACCATAATGCTGTTTATGTTTTTTTACTGAAATCACCAGTCTGCCAGTTTAACTGATGAGGCCACAAATACTTAAAGAGTGATGCAGTAAAATACAGATAATGTGAGAACACTTTACAATCTATTATGTACAATATTAATATTTGTAACAAGATAATTTGTGTTATTAATGTGATGTAACAAAAGTGTATTAAAACAATTTTATTTAGAAAATATAGACAATTCAGGCAGTGAGACTGACACTTGATCAGACTGGTGCAATGTACAAGTTAGAATATTTCATACCCCTAACCTATACTGTGTAGATATTTATTATTAACTTGTAGTACCTGATAACGAGTGAACAAACTGACAAAAATGGGGTAAGGGGTAAATTCCAGAAATGAAGTTGGAAGAGTGCAAAAATAACATCCATTCTCAATGATATTTAACACGTATAAAAACTATCATAGGCCTAATTTTTCAAAATTTAATAATTTAGTTTGGTCAGTTATCAGGTCCACAGAAACCCTTAATGATGTCAACTATATTTCAACTTGAACAAACTTGGCCAGTTTGGAACTAGCTCAGTCAATCATGACTTTTCTTCCATGCAGTGTTTGTTTGCCATATTTTGCCACTGGGTAGCCTGTACTATAAGCAACAACAATGTTTGTTTGATATAACAAGATTTTTTATCTTTACTAATTGAATATTTAATTACATAATAAATTCTACCAGAAGAGTTGCTAATAATCAATAATAATTTAGTCTTCATTATGGCTGACATGCAAGCCACAGATAGACCCTGACCACTGTGCTTTAGGTCATAATTTACTGCATAACTGTCAGCCAGTGCATACCTCCACATCATTTAATTAGATAACATGCAGAAGTATCAGGTTTTAAAACAGAATGTACCTGTGGAAGTCAAGTATTTTTATTAATCAAATTAACATTGTAATTACCAAAATAATGTTACTAACATTTAAGCTTGTTTTTACTGTCTAGTCAGCAACAAGAAAGTTTCTCCAGTTATGCTATGCTTTGATATGAACCAAATGAAAAAAAAAAGGAAAATGTATCTGGGAGGTTAACCAGTTTTAAAAATGAACACATTCAAGTAACCCCACAAGGAAATAAAAAGCCTCCTATTTTACACAAGACCAGCCTTCTTTTGTTTGTTTGAAGTTAGTTAAGCACAAAGCTACACAATGAGCTATCTGTGCTCTGGCCACCATGGATATCGAAACCCAGTTTCTAGCATTACAAGTCTGCAGACATACCACTATGCCACTGGGGGGGCTAGCCTTTTTTTAAATTATTTTCAACTCCAAAACCAGACTATGAATCCCAGCACCATCATTCTAACTCTTTTCATTTGTTTAAATTCTCTTTTTTGATTCCTGCAGAGGTATGAAGACAAAAAAAATTTCCCTGATACTTGTAGCATTTTTTTTACAATTCGTTTTTCTTTGATTTTCTGGCTTTGCTATCATTGTTCTTCCTCAAAATTTCCAAAAACATTTTTCACATTTAATATCAACTTGATTCAAAATTTCAGTGTTACCAGGTCGAAAGCTAATTTTGTATTTCAGTGGATGCAAGAAAAATGTAAAAAAAGTGACTTAAGCTAAGTTGTATATAGATACAAAAAAAATTGCCTCCCCAAGCACATTTTCATGAATTTTTAATATGCTATGGAACACATAATTCTGGTTTTAATGATGCTAAACACATGTTGTTTCCAGGTCTCTAACATTCATTCTATTAGAATATATTTCACTTCATATTTTCCTATAACATGGATGGTTACTTCTTGTTACCATATAGTAACAATTAAATAAACAGGCTGACATAATGTATAAGTTAAATATTCCAATTTATATATTCATCCATACTGAGTAGTTAGATAACACTACCTGGCACTAAGTAAACCTACTGACACAATTTACACATTAAAATATTTTACATTACATTTTCACCTATACTGAGGAAGGTACTGTTTGATAATAGACTTCGCTAGATTTGGGAGTCCTGCAAAAAAAAACAAAAAAATAATATACAGTTAGAAATTAACACAGTTCAAACAGAAGAACCAGCTTTTAAGTGACAAATTTAGGAAGTTTAAAACAAATTTTTTCAGGTTACTGCATCATCACATCAATTTAACCTTATACATTTACAGAATTCAGAAAATTAAAGTTATCATATTTGCTTGTAAAAAGAAATGCCTTTCAACGTCAGAGAAAATAAATTATTTAACACTAATATTTCAGTTCATGTCTTTGTTGCCTTTTTTCCACAGAAACTAACTGCTGCTGATGTATCTGAACGTGATTTATAAGAATAATTCACCCACAAATTTTGTTTTGTGATTCTACAGTTACAAACCAATAATAGATTCTCTAAGAATATTCTATTTTCTTGTTCTACAACTATGACTGCTTAAGAGTATTTTTTTTTGGTCCTACAACAACTAACTGCTCAATGTTTCACTAAGATATATTTTTGATTTATTGTACTACAGTTTTGTATTTTCCCACAACCATAAGCATCTTAGACTTTTAGAAACACAGAAACTTTTCTTGTTGAAATAAAATATTTTTCATTAAATAATACTTGACAATTTCTTAAGAGTTAAAATTCTATATCTTTACATGTATTTCAATACACTTTAGTATATAACTCTTACACATTAATGGTACCTTTTTGTAGCTGTATGTAAATGGCTAACATTACAGCTTGTACAGGTATATCTGTTCCTGGACCTTTGGAAATTCCAACCTAAAAATGAGTGCCTCAGTTAGAATATGTACTAGGACAGTAAGAAAGAAAATCTGACTAAGATTCTTTGCTGATCATAAACGTTCATTAAAAAACAAAACATTTTATTCTCTATAAAATAAACAATATTTTCAAAACATTACTTACAACCAGAGTCAAATAATTATTTCATTACCAAATGTTAAAATGCTGCATTAAATACATTATGACTTGACTGATTATAAATAGGAATTTTTATTACTATACTTTTACCTAGATAACAGCTTCCAATCACTTTCAGCTAAATAAAAGTTAACCACCTAATAACACCTATGTAACAGCAAACCAACCAATATCATCTGCATAACAACTTAAAACTAATAAATGCAAGTAACAGCAAACTAACCAGTATCAACCACAAAACAACTATGAATGCAACAGAACATAAGTAACAGCAAACTAACCAGTATCACCCACAAAACAACTATGAATCCAACAGAACATAAGTAACAGCAAACTAACCAGTATCACCCACAAAACAACTATGAATCCAACAGAACATAAGTAACAGCAAACTAACCAGTATCACCCACAAAACAACTATGAATCCAACAGAACATAAGTAACAGCAAACTAACCAGTATCACTCACAAAACACAACTAAAGCAAACCAACGAATATCACCTACATAAATACCAACCAACAATACAACTAAATCAAACAAACCAATATCATCTACATAACACCCAACAAACCAATGAAACAAAAATAAAGTAAACCAGCCAATATCATCCTCATAACAGTCAACAAACCAATAAAATACAAGTAAGAGCAAACCAACCAATATCACAGACATAACTCCCAAGCCAATAACAACATAAGGAATAGAAAAACAACTAATAACACTTATATATAACTAATTTACACAACTAAGTAGTAGTCAAGTAACCAGCATTACCTAAGTATAACCAATTATTATTGTTTGTAACAGACAATTAATCAATATTATCTAGGTACAACCAATTAACATCACTTTGGTAACAAACAATTACCAATACCATCTAGATAACAACAAATATCACTTAGATAACACACAAAAAATAATGTTGTCTTTATACAATTGACCAATATCACCTAGGTAACAGCTAATAACCAATATTATCTAAGTAAGGATGATAAACAAATACTGTTTACTTGATTTTAAACACACTAAACAAAAGCAGTTTAATCAATTTCCAGCTGACTAGTGTTTTAACCAAACAGTCTCCTTAAGACTCACCTGACTTAAATTTTCTCCTGCTTTGTCTAGTTCTCCTCTGATAGCATAGGCAACTGTTAAATGGTACTGCATTAAAACCTTTGCTGTAGACAGAGTATTTGGGTACCATCCTAGGGGTAAAAATTTAAAAACACAAAATAAAATATAAATATAAAGGCACAAAGCATGTTTATTAAACATTTTGGAATAAGAAGGATTTCACTGTCAGTAATGCAAAGAAACAAAAACAGATAATTACGGTAACAGACATACAGATCTAAATATAAATAATAAAATCAAGTTAGAAGAGTTTTAAGGGGAAAAAGACTGCTGTTGAGAGAGGGAAGAAATTATTTAATTAGAAAGGTTTCAACAGTAACAAGTAGAAGAATCAACAATCCTTCTCATTCCACTAGATGTCAGCACAGTCAACGTAAAAGGACAATTGCTCTGTATAGAAAACTAAATTTCTTACTACTACTTAGTCTGTCTAGTGTGAAACTGAACTTCTGATAAAAGAAACCTTGCTTGATTAAAAAAAATGCTTCTCTCTCTCAACAACAAACAGTCTCTATACCTTAAAATTTTCTAACTCAGGAGATCCCAAATTTGTTGACCGTCCTGAAGAATCTTCCAGGCAGACACCTCTTCTCCAAGGTCTTAAACTCACTTATAATGTAACTGTGTGCAGCTGTCTGTTTTATAAATTTGTTTTAGTGTTTTCTAGAAAATAATACAATTGGTAAAACTTGTGTGAGATGCAGAATTAATGTTTCCTAACATTGTGAATCAACTATGTTTTGCCTTATGATTATAACTTTGAGAATTTTTCGTTTTTCAGTTTAGTTTTAACTTTCCAAAAGTTGTGATTGATATCAGGAACTAGTTCATTAGCTAGAAACGTAGTCTCTGTCACAAAACAAAATAAAGAATAACATGGATTGCATCATCAGTGATGTATAGAAACAAAAATAATTACAGTAAGAGATATACAAGCTAAATATAAGTAACATAATCGAGTCCAAAGTGGGTGGAAGTGTAAAAGAGATATCTGTTAATGTATCTGGGCTTAGATACTGAATAGCATCTGAGATATTGTCCATCATTATTGATGCTTCTGCAGCATACAGATGAGCTAAGAACCTTCGAAAACAACAAAAGTTGGTTAAAAGTGTGAAATCCTCACATCAGTAAGTTCTTAAATCATTAACACATTGATACATTTACACATACACACATTTTTAAGATCCTGAATAATTAACAAACTCAAAAATTTATTCATCCCACAGAAGGAGGTCTTGAAAAATGTAGTGTGCACATGGTTAGTCCACTTGACCAACCCTCTAATGGAGAAAGAATGTTGACTATAATTCTGAATTTACTATGTGTATCTACACAAAATGTGGCAAGCTCTTAGGAAAATGTACAAGTCTATTGTACACATGGAATCAGATGTGTTATAAATGTATTTGTATACAAGATATGTGAATTGAAAAAATCAGTCTGATCCAGACTCTGACAAATTGAAGTGCAAAGTGATTTCATGCAAAGAATAAAAATACCTTTATACATTGTGCAATTAGCATACTGTATTTGCATAGCCTCTAGGAACTTGAAAATGCATACCTACAGTTTTTCATTTCAATATTCCTGTATATTGTATCTGGTACTTACTCTTGTGTGTCATGAACTGTTGCTAAATCAGTAATGTAGGGTATATGAATAGTTGATAACTCTGACATCAAATACATAATATTCGGTCATCAAGAACTTAATGTCACATTTTGGAACACTTTCATCAACCACCCCACAAAAAACATACATCACATATAACAGTTAACCAAACTGCCTAAATGTCACGTTAGTGTAGCCTATATAATATGTAATGTTTAGTATACTCTAATCCCTTATAGTGATGGCACCCAACGAAACATTTGGCATGTAATACTGTTTAAATACAAGAAGGGAAACAATGCCACTGTAGCTACAAAGAATATCAAAGAAGTTTATAGAAATGTTTTGAACGTTCGTAAGTGTCATCGATAGTTCAGCAAATTTCGTTCAGGTGAAATTAGTCTTAAAAACTGTGATGGTAGGGGCCGACATGTTTGAATTGATGCTTGTTGAGTCTAACCGAAGACAATACACTTGTGAAATGGCCCTGAATTTGCATGTCTCTCATGAAACAATATGTAAACATCTAAAGAATATGGGAAAACTCCATAAAGAAGGCGTTTTGGTGCCTCACGGACTCTCCGATGATCATCGTTTCCAACGTGTGTACGTTGCTTCGTCTCTTCTGGCGCATAATCCATTTTTGGACAGAATTGTCACCGGTGATGAAAAATGGATTCTCTCTGCGAATATTAAATGCCAAAAACAATGGCTCAGTCCCAGATAAATACCACTTCCGACCCCAAAACCTGGACTCCATCCGCAGAAAGTGACACTTTGCATTTGGTGGGTTATCAAAGAAGTAATTCATTTCGAACTCTTCAAGTCACAGCGGACTATCAATGCAGAGATCTATAGTCAGCAACTGGAACGTTTAAATCAAGCCCTTCATTAGAAACGTCCTTTAC
>NW_013665708.1:962518-966966 GCF_000517525.1 Limulus polyphemus | reverse complement strand
ACGTTCTTCTCCACAACAATGCACGTCTACATGTAGCACGTTTAGACACTAACTACAAGATTATGGAGTTGGGTTGGGAAATTCTCCCCCACCCACCATATTCTCCAGGTATGACACCATCAGATTACCATCTTTTTTGTTTCTGCAACACCATCTTAATAGGAAAACAAATGCAAATGTGGAAGGTGTTAAAGAGGACATCAACATGTTTTTTGCTTCAAAGCCAAGTGATTTCTTTAATCAGGGCATTACCAACCTAATTGTAAGATGGAAAAGCATCATCAATAAAAATGGAGACTATTTGATTTAATAAATGTTTTGTTTTGATATATAAGTTGGTCAGGTTTTTTCATTTAAAAAAAGTGACATTAATTTCTTGACAACTTAATACCATGTTGAATGGTACTCAGTAAAAGGTCATGCCATGCAAACTTTGACCTCCCACACAAAGGGATAATTAACATCTTGAAACATTTACCCATTCCAAAATAACAAGATCTTGAAAAATTAACATACTAAGACATTTACCATCCCACAGTAAGAAGATCTTGAATGATTAATACTTTCATGTTTTTCAAGTTTTGAAGAAACTGTTGAAGCATATGGGTTAACTTCTTTACAAAGGTCAAGTATATTAGATATTAACAATGGCCAGACTCCTCATTTGTGGCTGTTGTAAAGAAGAATTAATCAAAGTCTAATGATAGGGAGATCATTGGTTGATTTGAAGTTATTAAAATTAAGAGTGTATATATTATATCTGTAGCCAGAGACAAAAATAAAAAATCTCAAAATCCAAGCACTTTTGAAAGGTAGATCTTTCTTTATCAGTGGGGGAAAAAAAGTTCATCGCATTTAATTAATAGACCAGACTGTTTGATACACACAGAACACATGTCACAGTACCAAGACTGAAACACAAGAAATCACATATATTCCAACACTAGGATTAACACATAATACAAGGCATGGATGTATACTAATTATAGTATTAGAATTAACATATAACTTAAACTTGAATCTATAAACATATGAAAACACTAAATTAACACATATCATAACATTTGAGTACATACCGATCAGAGTGCCATTATTAAAATGTATTACGAGTGTTGCTTTTACATACATTAACCTTGAAATACCAAAGTAGTTCACATTTAACCTTGGTTAAAAAATATCAGAACTTGAACTTAAGCATACAACAACATTTCATTCAACACAAAACTCACTCTCAATCTAACTCAAAAATATAATAATAAATACTTATGGGCTCCAGATATCCTGGGTTGATTAAGGAGTGTTTCAGCATGTTTCAGGGCCATCACCATATCTCCCAGACATAATGCAACATATGCACTAGCTACAAGGATGCTGTTCCTATAAGTTACAGAACAGTTTTGAAGTCACTTTTCAACAGGTGTGTTGCATATTTAATATTAAAAAACACCAGATCTCTGAAACTCAGTAGTGTAATATCTAACACTGGTAAAAACTATACAGCAAGCGTTAGCTTCTAAATTATGCCAATAGGGTTTGTTTTTTGTTTATACCATTAAGGTTGATTTTTAGACTACACTATTAGGGTTAGTAAGCTAAACCACTGGATTGATTTGTTAGGCTAAACCATTGGGGCAGTTTTTGACTATGTTACTGGGGGCAGATTTTTAGACTACAGAAGTGTGGTTTGTTTATTAGGATAGTTTTAGGCTACAGTGTTAGACTAGACACTTATATTTAAATATCAAAAATTATTCTGTCATATCATACATCACCTACAATTTTAACTAATATAGTTGCCTTATATACACGATGCTAAACATTTTTTAGTTGGCTACTTTTGATATTATCATCACCCACAACAAATAAATTGGGCATGGTTTTTAGTTACTTCTTTTGTCTCTTTACACATAATCTTTGGGTCAAGCTGGATTAAAGTTAGATAAGTATAGTACTTTCATAACGTAAAAGTAGTCAGTTGAATGTATATTTAAGTTAGTTACTTTAAAATAATTTGTTACATAAATATAATATTTTTAACACTCTCTACATTTACAGCTCATAAAATATTTTTTATAATTTAGATGTACTTTATATTGGATACTATTAACATTTTTGTTAAATTAAAGGAACATATTTGAAACCCTTTACAACTTAAGAAAATTTTACAAGTTAATGTATTTTGTATGAGATCCTTTTAACAGTTTTACTGCATAAAAATAAAACACTAGGCACCTTCCATGTTTATAACTTTTGAGATGTATTATTATTATTAAGTTAGACATACTTTAAGTTGGCTACTTCAGCTCCTTGAATAGAATTTGCTGGTAGTCCATTAACTGTAACATGCTGACCTTCCACGGGACTGGTACCCTCTGGTTCCTCAATACTACCCCCCTGACTACTGACTGTAGTACTGGTACTGGAAGAGGGTGAAGGAGCTTCAGGAATAAGAATGAGTGCATTACGTAGGCATAGAGAGGCAAATTCCAAGGTTGGCATTGGAATAGCAGAAAACTGACCCTGGACACTGAAAAAAGAAAACTTTGTGCTGAACAATTTTGTTACTCTGCCATAGAGGTTTTAAAATGAAAATTATGTAGATCATTTATCTGCCTTTCTCTCAACAACTAACCAACAACTATCTCCCTCGGGTTACTCTAGCTGAATACACACATTTTATCATTGTCACTCTTATTACATATCCACAGCCCCAAAGTGGGGAATGTAATTTTGTGGCAATGGGAAGAAACCACGAACCCTCAGATTGACAGTCAGGCATGCTAGCCATGGAAATCCTGTTAGAAATGAAACATCAAAACAGTCCTACAACCAAAGGTATAAATTTAAATTTGTGAATTTTTACCCAATATTTTATCCAATCTGAATTTATTTTCTAACTGAGAAATTTCAAGTGATAAACTGCAGTTAAGTTTGCTTGAACAGATTCAACAATTACAAAGATACACAAATTAAAACTGATAATGTTAGGTCTTGATTAAAACTGATCAATCATTTCCTTACCTTAATTTGTTATCATTAGAAATAAATGGGGACATTATAATTTTTCTATGAGGGCCGCTTCCAACGCTTCCACGAATCATATCTTTCTGTCGCTCCTTTAAACTAAAGTCTCGACTGTTGTCCTGTTAGAATTGGAAAGATATTATATAAGCTTTAATTTTTTAATTTAAGAAAGAAATATTTTAAATAAATTCTCAGTTTTGATATCTTTGTGTTACTTGATGTCGATGTTCTGTATTCTCCTTTTTAGAATTTTTCTTCCTTATATATGTTTTAGAATGCCCACCAATTAAAAACACCAACTATAGATATTGACAAACCACAATTTAAAATAAGAACCTCCCACCACTTTTATTTTCAAAGATAACGATAAATTTTTACACCCATCACAGAAGCTCCTCCCAACTCTTCATGCATTTGAAATTATTAATTTACTTATGCTTACTTGTCAATGTTACACGTTTATAATCAATAAAAAAGCCAATTTGGGAACTATGTGAATATGATGTCTTTATGTTAATTCATTTCAGTAAAAGACACATTTCCTAAATAGATTTTATTGAGTGTAGACCAAAGGCACCATTTCACTAAGTAATGAAATTTTTTAAACTTATTTATATGTTAGTTAGAAAGCCAAATAAGTTACAGTAGTTATGGGGCATTCTGTTTGAGTTTTAAAATGCATATTTGAAAGCAACATGAATTATTTTTGGACAACTAATATAGTGTATAAAAGGTAGTCTTAGGCAAGTAAGCTAAAAACACCTCAAGTCCAAACAGGCCTATAAGCAATGGTATGAGGTAAATTCCTTGTTTTTACGTATATTTCTTATTTACTGGTATATATATTTTTCAACAAATGTAACTAAAATATAAAAATGAAAAACTTATTAGGTTAGATAAGAAAAACCTATATAAAAAAAAGTTCTCCACAACATATGCATGTGAGCTACTCATGCATTATGTAATTTGATTCTGTGTTTAGTGTAACCCGAGTTAAACTCTCACTGAGTGATTTATTCATATCTTATGCTAGTTTAGTAGTCAGACATGATTCAACTTTCCCTAAAGATAATTTAGCTACAGTTAGTGTTAGGGTAGAGAAATTAATAGATAAGGTATAAAGTTTTACTGAAAAAAAAACGTTTCATATTCATTTGGGAGGTTCTAGAGGTTAAGGAAACAAAATATAAAAAACTGTAAAATGTAAAAATGCATTTTTATTCTTAATATGAAATCACATTTCACTCAGACTAGTCAGTCAGATTGACTCTGTAAATTCACAAAAAACTTTTGGCAAAAATACTGTATTAATATTTCAAATTTTTTGTGTGAAACATATTTGTAAACATTTACTAAAGACTTACAAAATTTTCTGTACATTAATATTTTGTAAAGTATGGTCACTTTCAACTATTATATATTAT
>NW_013665708.1:937086-962081 GCF_000517525.1 Limulus polyphemus | reverse complement strand
CTTCTAGTTTGCCACTTGTTGTAGGTGAAAATTTCCTACGTGGAGGATGTAAAATGAAATATTTTTTAGGTTTTACATATACATTTTAAATATCTAAAAAATCACAACTTACTATATCAATACCATAGAATTCCACTATAATTTATCAAGTGTAGTAACTAAGCTGTATTTGAGTCTAAAAGATATAAAATTTCAAGCTCAGTAAAGACTTACCTCCTCGTTTGAAATCTTGTGTGAAAAGAATGAAATTAGCCCAATAACGTGTCAAAATGGCTGATAAAACCACTAGAGGGACAATCTGAGCTTTTGATTGGTTATTCATGTCATATATAGAAGTGTATATAAATGGAAAGAGGTGAGTGGGGGGGGGGGGATGTGTTTGATTCAGAACAGGAGCAATATCTTAGCAAACAGAAATAATGAGACATTCTTATTTTATATTATAGCTAATTTGTACGAACCTGTAGATTTTGTATTTTGACATCACAAACATCTAATTTGAACCAGTGCTACATTCAACATACCATATGACACATAAAAATCGATGTTTAGCTGTGTTTTTTAATATTTACTTTTAAATTAAGAAATTAACTAACATATAATACTAAAATTTGAATTATAATCTTCAATTTGATACCAAACTTATTGATGTAGATTCATAAAATAGAGTTCAATAAAATTTTGAATGCAAGTCAACAAATGCGATGACATGGCCTTTGACATGTGACACGTTGAGATAGGGTTAAACACTAAAGGTTTATTTTATTAGCCAGATGAAGAGCATCTGGTCAAATGTAGTGTAACTTAATGTCATAAACATGTTTTTAAGTATTGTTTAACTACAATCCACTTAATTTTTATTAAGTTTAAATTTAAATCTTACTGAAATGTAAGCTGTTGATTAAATAACACTATTCTTTATCCATCTACAAAAATAAAGAATTAACAGATTGTCTGCTTAAAAATTCTTTACAAGATCCTCAGTTGTTCTTTACAGTAAAAAGATACTTAATGAAATATAGAGTCAAATCAGTGATGTTACACCTAATTATACTCAAACCAAATAAATTGCATCCAAATCTTTCAACTTACATATGTTTATGAAAGGAGCTTTACTGTCGGTCACAATTCCATCAATTCATTAGAAGAGAGATTTGCTATTATTTTGTATGTGCAATACAATCACTTAATTGTGCATACAATATTTCAACTATAAACTACTGATATGTTTTTATACAATTCACTATCACTGGGGTCCATATATTGTATCATGTCATAATTTTATGTTTTTGTCTGTTACAGAAGTCAGTGTCAAGAACTGGTTGAAATTATCCATTTTCTATGTTAAATACACATTTTGTGCAATTCATATGGTATTAGAGATCATGTAATAAACAACATCATAAAATCACGAGCAATTTTGTACATAACTACAGTAAAAATGTGCTTAAGAAATTGCAAATGGGGCCCATATGGTCTACATTAATGATTTTAGGGTTAAGTTGAAATGACATTTCAATAATGCTCATTGCTTTGGACCTCCAGTCAGTCAGTTTTTCTGCTAAAACAGAAAAATTGTGCTTCTGTACCCAGTTTTCTTTCAGACAAAGCCATAAGTAACATTTAGAAAACAATTCAAGTTTCTGACTTGAGAAACAAAATAAAACCAAAATCAAAACTACATAAGGTCAGTCATCAGAATTTAGTTCGGGACATAATAATACCCAAGTGATACCAAAACTAATATGATGTACAAGAACTCACTGGTTTATGGTTCTGCATACAACATTCTGCTAAACGTAGCCATAGTCGAGGGTTAGTGTGATACACTTGTACAGCTTCTAACAAACGTTCGAAAGCTTGTAGTGGTTTACCAGCATGAAGATACTGGAGACCTAGGTTGTACATGAGCTGGTAGTAAGCAGTAACATCCACTGTGAACAGTGGCCTTGATGAGAGTGTATCTGAAAGATCACAAAAAACTAAAGCATAATTATCCTATCTTAGTAAATAGATACTAACAATTACACACTAAAAGGAAGAAAAACAAGAAAAACCTATAGCCAGTACTTGTATCATGACAATGCTGCTAACATAACAGAAATATAATACTTATAAGCAATCTTTGTAACTTATATACTGGCATTAAATACATTAATGTTATGCCATAGCTTTTTGAGAATATGCATTAATATTTTTGCAACACTGTGTAATTAAATCAGCAAAATCACGTTTAAAAAACAGCAAATATGTACTGTACAAATATGAGTACAACATCTGATTTAGACTTTTTCGTTAAAAAATTAAAGTAATTGGAGTAAAATTAAATGATTTGATTGCTAGTTCTTTACAAGTTTACAGAGTTAAATGATTTGACTGCTAGTTTTTTATGTGTGTACAAACTAAAGTGATGTGATTGCTAATTTCCTACACGTGTACAAAGTTAAGTGATTTGACTGATGGTTTCTTATATATATTTATAAAGTTAAGTAATTTGACTGTACGTTTCTTATATATTTATAAAGTTAAGTGATTTGACTACTAGTTTATTACATGTGTACAAAGTAAATTGATTTGACTGTTGGTTTCTTATATATTTATAAAGTTAAGTAATTTGACTGTAAGTTTCTTATATATTTATAAAGTTAAGTCATTTGACTACTATTTTATAACATGTATACAAAGTTAAGGGATTTGACTGCTATTTTATACCATGTGTACAAAGTAAAGTGATTTGACAGTTGGTTTCTTATATATATTTATAAAGTTAAGTAATTTGACTGTAAGTTTCTTATATATATTTATAAAGTTAAGTGATTTGATTACTAGTTTATTACATATTTATAAAGTGATTAGTTTTGATACGTGTATAAAGTACTTACCAGGTTCTCCTTCAGTCAAACTTTTAATGGCATTGTTATGTTCTTGTATAGCTTTATTGAAATAGAAACAACCCAAATTAGGCTTTCCCATGTAGAAATGCAAACAGCCCATATTATTGTAATACATAGCTGCTATATTGTCTCCAGTTTCTTTAAAAGTGTGGGTACCTCCAGACACTGAAGCCGTGTTAAGCAGTTTCATCGCCTTTCGACAGTTACTTCGTAAGTATTCCAACTGGCTACGCAAATATACGCCTGATACACTCTGAAAAATATAAGATCTCAATACAACTTTCTCTGAATTACATTCAAAACTCTAAAGCATTTCTTATTAATCATACAAAGCAAAGCCCCATGGTAAAAAATTCTTTCAGAAACAGGACTATTTTTGTGGATATGTCAAATCAGTTATGATACGATAAACCTGAACTAAACTTAACTTCATAAAGATATAACCAACACTCTAATTGGGAATGGTCACACACATTTAATAAAAAACTAATATTATGAACAACAGTTATAAATGCAAAACTGTAATCAAATGATTTTAGTGCAAATATTAGAACCTGAACTCACAAGTTAGCCACAAAACTATAACTATTCTAAAATTCAGTCCTTACACTTCCTATATTTATGTATTTAATAAAAAATAAAGGAAATGTCGGTGCTTTCACAAACATTAAGGTACTTAGTTTACAAGAAGCAGCTTTATTACAGTATTTCATTATAAGAAATAAAAGTACAACTTACAACTCCAGTACTCATCAAGGTTTTTAATTCCCGCTTACATGCTTTAGTGGACTTTAACATGAGGTAGAACCGAGCTTTGTACTAGAAATATGGTGTACAGAATGTGAGCAATGAACTTAATAACAATTTTTTATATTACAAAATTATGAATACTTTATAATGCATTAGAAAAACTAATAATGAAAATTACAGTAACAGATTTAAGGATATATTTCAATAGAACATAATGTAAAAGTTTAAACATTTATTTAAAAATGTACTAAACAATTACTGAAAAATGAAAGTACTGAAAGTATTCTTAATCATAAGGAAAACAAAATATCAACAAAAAATATTTTTATTAAAATCAATTTTACTAAATTTTTTATAACAGTTTACTTTTTACAAAACAATTGAGCTTAGAAAGATACAGTATGTAATACTTATAAATATGCAATTCATGTTGCCCTTTAAAGTGAACTATAATTACTATCGACCAATGTTGAAGAATAACAGATCTGTTCATTATTAAACATTAAATACAACACAGTAATCAATGATTTACAACCAAATGATCCACAAATGCTGTAATATAACAATTACAATCAAGATCATGATAAATGTAAATATTCAAGGTTACAATGAATCTACTCAAGTGTATGAATTAATAAGTTAAAAGTTAAGGATGTGTTCAAGCTTATCAATCAATAACATAATCACAGAACCAGGAGTGTTTGTGTTTGTTTTTTTATAGCAGAGTAACAATGGACTGTCTGCTGTGTCCACCATAAGGAATCAAACCTCAGATTTTAGTGTTGTAAGTCCTTATATTTATCAAGTGTGTTTGTGAAAGGGATAGATGAGTCATCCCTCAAATATGAAGCATATTATATATATTTCTATTTGAAATACTGACATGAGTACCAGTTAGGAGCTGTACTATTATTTTTAAAGTCTGGATAATGCACTCATATAAGTTCAGTATAAGCAATACAATACTTAAAAACATGCACACACAAAAAAAGATTTATTAAACATCAAAAGAATTTCAAAATAAACAAGTGACTACATATTTAGGCTTACTAAAGTGTAAGCCACCATACTTGACTTATCAGTGTTGATCAAACTTTAGATTTTCAACGTTACTGTTACACATTGAAACATTACCTGTTGTAGCTTAGGTTTGTAAATGTCATAAAAATTAGAATCTGTTGTTTCCTTTTTCTCTTTAACTTCTTTCTCTTTGCTGCCTTCACGTTCTTTCTCCTTTTCCGGGGTTTGAGCCTTACTTCCATTGTTACTAGTCTTGTTGTTTCCATACAGCATGTTCTCGAGGTAGGCTATGGGTCGTGCAGCCTTTTCTGGCTGGGAAAAAATTATTAAGTATGTCAGTTTATTCTGTAATCAAAAATATCATTAAGAAGTTAGTTTTGGACTTACAGAAGAAAGTTAAGAACTGATAGCTAAGTAACTTAAAAAAAAGAAATAACTTTATCAAATAAGAAACTATGAATCACAGCAAATCACCAGGTTAACCTGAACTTAACTCGGTAGGTTAACCAGCCAAAACAATGCAACCTTTTAACTCCTTTGACTATGCTTTTGTGCACAAGTTTTAAGACCTGAAAGGTAAATATTTTTTTTAGTCCTTCTACTGTTTTTGTAATATCAATTTCATTCATCCACTTTGAAATATCTTCGTTCAGGCTTAATCACTGCTATATGTGTTAATCTTCACACATATTGGTAAGGACAATACTTTATGCCTATATATAAGCATTTTTAGGTGAAGGAATTTTAGCATTATTTGCTAAGTAATAAAATATTGTTTAGAATTATCATTTTATGTCAAACATATCTGAATCATTTAATAGTTTAAAACTGTTTACAATTATGAAACTACCATTTTTTTAGCATAATACAGATATAATATAGTTTAAAACTCAAGTAAAAACAGAAAATTCAGTCTTATAAAACACAAATATTACTTGTTTTAAATAATTTCTTAACTATTTCCAAAAGTATAATTAAAAAAAATACAAAACAATATTCAAATTTACCACCTAAACACAATTGAAATACTAATGTTTCCTTGATTGTAGTTTGATTCATTCTAGTAATAGCTTAAATAAATCCTTTACTTGTAGAAAGGGTAAGCAGTATATGTACATGTGCTGACAAGAACTTTCCCAAAATCTTTTTTTTATTGGATTAAATTTAAATAAACTAAGAAGTGTACAATGAAACCAGCACACACCAACCTGATTGACACACAGATACAACTCCAGAAGTAACAAGCAAGTCTTTATTGCTAGCTGATCATCTATAAAAAAGTGATATTTTTCAAACTGATTATTACATTTTTTAAAACTGTCATTTTCAGACAGAACACCAATCCAAGCAAAATAGTTTTCTGAAAACAAACTGTCTTAGACAGTGATTTTATACTTTAAAAAAAAGAAATCCTCTAGATACAGGCTGGTACATCTAGTTCACCCCTGTCCTTAACACTAGAAAATTTATATCAAAACCATTTAATGTAAATACACAGAATTAAAAAAACAAGGTTAAGTAGCAAGGACAATCTGCATTAAAGGTTTTTATGAAAGCTAGTCATTTTGCATGTTTCCTTACATCATTAAGATCATTGACAGGTCTAGTACTTGTGGTGTGCTTTAATATTAAATGCTATGTTTATATATATATATAATAATACTTTACATTTCAAGTCATATTGTTAGAATAAAAATACTGAAAACATGTTAGTTTTAGACTTCTAGTAATAAGATACTAATTGAATTGCTAGAAAGGTTAAACAATTCCAGGTTTATGAAAATTTAAATATAACATAACTTTCATGTAATAATTTTGCATTAAAGAAACAAACAAGAAAACAGAGAGTTAAGACAGGATTCTGAACAAACTGCCCACTACATGTCTAGATTTCTGTGAGTGTAGTGATAAGATTGACAATAAACTATGATGTTAAAAGTATTCCTCATTATCTTGGAAAATCTTAAATTGGAAAGACTCCTAATGAAAGTATATTGGAACAGTACACTATGATTAATGGGTACAAAGAAGGACTGACGAAGAGCAAAAGTTATTCTAAGTTTATTCCCTACCACATATACATTTAAATCTTTTCTAAGGTTTAGTTTCTGAATTCAGTATAAGTACTGATCTTACTTTAAGATTTTGTCAGATAGATTTATGGAAAAAAAAAGTTTCCTGTGCTCTCTTGTGGTTATTTGTATAATTAACTGCCTGAAGAATCAAAGAGTTATTATCTGGTTGGCATTTAGTGTTTAAAAAGTATAAAAAGTTAACAAAATTTAACCAAATTTTAAAAGAACTATCCACATTCTGCATAACTTGGAAAAGTAATAATTACCAGACTATGTTACTCATATAAAAAGCTTCAAAATTCTTTCAGTCTGCCGAGTCATTAACTAGTTTTTACTTGTTCAAAGGGTGGCCCCTGCCCTTGGTAGAGTAAAGATTTACCAAAGTTTTTTATAATGTACAGCAGTTAATATAGAAGTTAATGCAAAAAGCAAACTCCAAAGCTTATTAAAAATTTGATAATATTCCTAAAACCAAACACTTTTTTTAATGATTAAGGATCTTGTTATTTGTCACAATAACTTTACCAAAATTTGAAAAACAAAAATGGATTCTTTGATAATATCTTACTCACAATTTAATGTCAAAAAATTATAAAGGAACTCACCAAATCCAGAGAGACCTTTCCTTTCAATGGGGTCAATAAGTCACAAATAAAACAATGAAAGAGGTCTCAGAACAAAACTATAATTATTCAATGGTATGGATGTGAAAAACAAAAATGAGATTAAGGGTGATTGAAAAACAGGAAAAAGTGTTATAATTTCAACTCTAAATTGTTTTTCAGAAAAGAATGAATACAGCATCTTAGAAATCAAAAGAGCATGGTTTAATGACAGAGAACTCATTATTTCTTGTGAGGAGAAAGATTACTTTTTTACTCTTTTTTTTCAGAATCTATCAATGAAACTATTTTATTTATATTTTAATAAGTTCACGAGTTTCTAAATCTAAAAAATAACTCAATGCATTCTCACAAGTGTTAAGATGAATACTCACTAGTATAGATTGCTTTTGATCAACTTTTAAATCTGTATTCCTAGATAAAAAGGACTAATAGAATGATAAAAAAAGTTTAAAAAGTTGAATTAGAAAGAAAGAAGACAAAAAAAACAATTTGCATTTGTCTTTGCTAGATCACTGAGGAACTAGAAATGACTTGATTTAAGTTTTAAAAATTGTGAAGAGCTTAAACGGTGTCTATGGGAACATTTTTTGAATTTAAAACTGGTATGATATGCTTTCAAAAACAGTGATTTGTATCTAAGAAGTCCAGACTGTTATAAGCAAAATCATTTCTCCTTAAGAATTAACTTGTTCAACAGCATATCTGACAGTATGATCTGTGTTCATAGTTGAAATTCTGTCTTTTGTTGTTGAATATGTAGAGCACATGGATGCAAGAGGATACAATTTGATGGGATGATGTTTTAAATGCAATATTTGAGGATAAGAACTGACATAAAAACATCAAATAGACTACTATGATTTTGTTTTGATAAATTTATATTTTTTACAACAAATGGAATTCAGTTTTGTAATTATCTATGAAACAATCATTGACTAAGCCTTTCCCACTTTTCTTCTTGCACTATTTTGTAATGTCACTCATAAAAACAATTTTTTATGGTCCACAAGAGACCCGTTCTTCAATAAATAATTACCACCATCATCTACATGCACATTAGGGTTAGTAATATATATACCAACTGAAGAGGCTATTATCTTAAAAACATCTAGATTAGGGAAAAGAGGGGGATACCTTTATCAAGAAGCAAATACTTAAATAAATTACATTTTGATTTGAGAAATGTAGGTTCTAACAAAAGTAGTGTACTTCTACACTGACATGTAGGTAGTCATGCAACTCAATAATAAAAAAAGAGTCCTACATGAAAGTGAAAAATAGCATTAATCCCTAGCAGAGAAGGAAGCCTAAGCCATTCATGAGTTCTGGACTAATTGTAGTAAAATAAAACTGTCCAAAGACATTAGACAGGTAGAATTTGTAGGAAATATGGGTCTGAATGTCTTGTTGACCCAAGAATATAATTATGGTATGTTCCACTCAGCTTCATGACAGGTGATCTGGGAAACATATCAAAAGAGGCACACCACCCAGAATGATACACAGGAGGAAACAAAACATGAGAATAAAAACTTTTATAACTGAGAAATTGGATGTTATTTTGAAGGAGACCATATCCGCTTAAGATGATGATGATTGTAGAGAAGAAAACAAAAATAAAAACCTTAGATGAAAAGCAAAACTTTCCTGCAGTGGCCACATGCAGGTTCAAGAGCAAAAACATCCAAGTAAGGACACCTGTCAAGAAAAGGCAGTGAAACAGCCATACACAGACTTTTCAAAAGAAATGAAGATGTAGAATACAAATGCAGTAGAAAGAATGACAACAAATTTGTAACAAATATTCTGAATGAGGTTCTTTTATAAGGTTTTTTTAGAGTAGTTTTTTTCCCAAACACCTTAATAATTCTTCTTTTTGAATTAAAAAATTGGGGAGGGGGGCACGGGAGAATGACAGTAGTTGATAGCTAATAATTACTCTGAAAAATAAAGTCTCATAACCTGCAGAGCATAAGACTGATGATGTCAAACCTGAAATTCAGGAGAAGGTAGCAAATATACAGATTCAAGAATTGGATTGTCTGACATAAGCACCCTTAGGTACAAGAGAAACTGATTCAAGAGTTAAAATAGAACATACCTGAGAAAAAAAGGAGAAATTAGACCAGCTGAAGCTTCTTCTCATTTAGGGAAAGGTAGGAGATTTTGCTCTTCAAATGTGAAAAAGCCTGAGAAAAAGATTGAATTTTTTTGCATCATCTTGAGAAAATGGCAGGCATCCTGCAAATGATCATCCATGTGAATGCAAAACCCTCTTAGGTCACCAGAAGACAACTTAGAATTAACAGTCAACAAATGTTGATCAATGGCACCACTGGGTCTCTCTGCATACTAGACAGATTTTGTGAGTAAAACCTCCAAAGAAGTTTTAGCAATAAAGTTTTTGAAAAAAAAAAAGAGACCTTTACTCTCCAGATAATAATAAGCCTTTTTATTTCAGTCAATGTTTTGCTATTGCAGCTTCATCAGGGCTAATAGTATAAGAACTGTTTGATATGAAAATACTAAAAGGTCATTTTTTTTAACTTTATTGCCAAAATATCAAATTCCTTCAGTATGAGCTACAAGTTCCGAAAAACTCCAAAGAAGTTGTAGAATTTCCTTTACAGGTAGAAAATTATCCAGCAGCATTTAACATTGACACCGGAATTCAAAGTAAGTGAACTTAACACGATGACTGTAAGAAAGAAAATTTGATTTATGGTCAGAAAGCAGAGCTTATGTAAGTTCTATTGACACATGTGGAAGATGGGAAAGTAGAGAATTTTGGGTAAGTTAATGCATACTCTGCATTGCATCAAAGACATTCAAAACTTTAAGTCACATGGTTGAGAAACGTAATAAGGAAAAGGTGACAATATTTCAGATGTAAGTCTACCTGAAGGGATTTTATTCACATTTTGGTGTGCAACCAAAAATTTAAATGTCCTGACATGTTTAGGTAATATTTTCAAGTAAAAACAAGCACATCCCATTAAAAGTGAAGAAATGACAATAAGAAAACATCCTTTGTTCAAAGTTGTCCAATAGAATAGTTAAGAAAGACAGATAGATTTAAATCATAATGGACGAAATATTTTAAAGTACTAGTGGTATATAATTTTCTTACAAACAATAAAAATAATACCTTAAGCCCCCCCCCAAAAAAACAACAACAACAACAAACAAAACAAGCAACAGGAATAAAGCTCCATGGAAATATTAAAAGAACTAGTGGAAGCTTAAATGGAATAAAACTAAAATCTTGTAAGAGAAGTAGAATTTCTAGTCTGATAAAGAGTACGCATACAAAGACAATGCTAACGGAAGCCCACTAACTGAGGAGCAGTAGGGGAACACGGAAGAAATACAGTATAGCAACAACAGTAATGTTTAATTTTACATCAATAATCTAAAAATGTAGAAGGATGATAGGAACAAACTGAAATGTGGGCTACCAAAAAAAAAAATAAAAAAAAAAGAAATCCTTCTCATTCAGCATAAGATCTAGCAATAGCCAAACATGAAGATAGTTGTGAGACATGGTAAAACATCAAAATGAATGGATGTCACA
The DNA here is from genome assembly GCF_000517525.1 of Limulus polyphemus. NCBI lineage: Eukaryota > Metazoa > Arthropoda > Merostomata > Xiphosura > Limulidae > Limulus > Limulus polyphemus. The sequence continues at coordinate 951,142 of NW_013665708.1, read as the reverse complement.
CCAGAGAACACAAAGTCACCTAATGAAAAAGACAGATCAAGGCTATGAGAACAATCACCAAGCTGTGACACATGATGATTGATATCCATAGCTCTGACTAAGGAACAAAACCAGTTTGAACAAATCCTGAATGAAATTATTCATCCAACATCTCCCAGGCAATTAATTCAGTAAGTTCTAGTGTAGTTGTAGGAGTGAGCCAAAAATACCCAACTCTGAAAAATATCCTAGATGTGAAGTTGTACCATTACCAAAAAGTCCAAGACAACAAAAGATAGAAATAATCCTGCATCTTCAGAATCTCTAACAAATGTCATTCACAAAACTAATGAAGAGTACACAAATGGGTCTAAACTAAAAGAACAAAATGCTCTATAACAGCTAGAATTCCCAGAAGAAATAAAACCTTTTCCTAAAAAGAAAGATTATATTTGAGCAGAATGTGAATCTGGAAAAATCTGTTCAAACAAGGCAACCACGAAGAAGAATGAATAGTCAGCCAAGAACACTGTCATGAGGACTCTTCTCATTTAGCAATATCAGAGAGTCAGCAAAGTAGGTTAAGTGACAGATAAAATAAATGAACAAATCACCTTCTTATGACAATGTACTAAAACAAGATTAAATGGATGAGCTTAAAATAATATATATTCTGCCATGGAGGTAAACAAATTCCAATTAGTCCATATAAGTACAGATACAAAAATATGTATATCAGATGTCCATTTTCAATATCCACAACTCAAAACAAAAAGTGTGAGACACTTTCTAAAAACACTGCAACTTGAAGAGAGAAAGAACTGATTGAGACAGAATAGTTCTGTAACTTTTGCCCAGTATCTTGGAATACTGATCAGATATACCTCAATGGTTTCATTTGGTAGGAAGCTGAATGCTTACCAGCATTGTAATGCAGCAATCACAATTATAATGGCATAAGAAATGTTGGTCACAGTGTTCCTAAAAATAAGTCTCCGAGATATAAATGAAAATTTCCATTTTTAAAATGTAACAACCTGCATTTACATACTCTTCAAATAAAGAGAGAATCACCTCCAAATTATTACAACAACAAAAGTTGTGAAAAATCCTCTCTATAAAACAGAATGTTCCAAATTGTTTAGAGATGTGTTGAGTCATTTGCAAAGTGAAAAAGGGACAAATGTTAAAAAGCATAAGAAGACAATCTCAGAATAGTTGACAAACCATAACAGAAACCACAGCAACAACTTCATACACAAGAAATTGAAAATGAGAAAAAAAGAACCCCCAAAGTAAATCTTTCTGTAGCTTAAACACTGGGAAAAGGGACTCCATAAAGAAAACTGGTGTAATTTAATGGTAAATTTGAAAGAACTTTAATATTTGAAGGATCAGATGTGTGAAACATCACAAGCAAAAACATTAACAGATGAATCTGTGAAATTAGAAACCAAAAAAAAAAGTGATAAGAATAATTTCCATGCACCTGGTAACAAAATGTTGTCAAACAAAGCAAAGAAAATACAGCTTGACAAAATTATTGCAAATGACCCTTAAAGATGACTGATGAAGAGGTCTCTTGTAAACTATGAGGAATTATGTCAATGTGTGATGACATATTGTGATGCAGATGATGGAGAAGACTTGGTCAGTGGTTGTTCAATCCTATATTAATTCAACTTTAGCTTTGTATATCTGTATGTATGTCCAGCTAACTCCTCTCACAGTTTTGGATCTAGCAGGATCAAACTATGCAGCTGGATTTGGGGTCGTTAGGGAGTGTCCATATCTATATGACATGGCCCTCATACCAAAGGAGGCTAAAACATGCTTGGAGGTCATCCATGCAAGACGGAAATCTAAGAGTGGGTTTATATGATTTCTGAACTTGAATCCAGCATCAGCTGTTCAGTTTCTGCCCCCTCCCCCCCTGGATTCCAAAGAAGCCACGTTTGAAACTGTGTTCATACCTCTACAAATAAGCTAGCAAGACCAATCTTGGCACACATGCTCAGGTACTATGAACTGGTGTCCAAATGGATATTGTAGGGTACAGACCATTTGTGGTAGCTATGAAAGTAAATGGGGGTAATGGTGGAGCTTGATCAGTACCTTGGGACCTTTGAACCCAGCAGCAGAGTGCAGGCATTCTTTGCTAAAGGACATAACTCACCCATGTAGAGGTACAGTGCAAAGTTTCAATTTTAAATGTGCTTTATTAAAAATATTTGTTTTATATTATCCTACCTACTCTAAAGATGTTTAGTGGATATGCTTTCTTGAGGAAAGTAACCCCAAACAAACATATCTAATCAGTGGATTCTGCTTACAGCAGGGATGTAAAGCTTATCTGAAAGTGAGAGCTACACACTCAGGTTTTTTTTTAATAAAAGCAAATAAGACAAAGAATATTTTGACAGAATTTTTTTTAGTCTTTTGTTACCTGTCTACATTGTCAATTTAAAGTTTTAAAAATCTCTATATCATAAACAAATTAATAAACATATTTGCACTGTCATGTTTAATAAAGAATATACAGAAAACATATGAGAAGTGTTATTCTGTTGAAACCATAATTAATTAATCCCATATTCCAGATAACATATAGCATATCTAAAAGCTAATAAAAAAAATACAGCTATGACTTTCCATTCCTAAAACTTTCCTACTGTTAGATAATATAAATAAGGTATTTCATATTATCAGTGCACTATTACTACTGATATGGCATCTTCAGATACACTTGTTTCATTCAACTAGCACCTATAGATACATTACACAGTGTTATCCATTTATAAAAGTTTGTGGCAGATAGTGCAGTTAGTCCAATGTGAAACTATTAAATAAAACAAAGATCCAAATGACTTATTTTTAATTTTGATCTATATAAAGAATATCTATCTTACATACTTTTTATAGTGTCAAAATACACCTACATGAAATCATTAAGGGTGACCATGTGTTAATTGCATTGTAGTGGCCTGGTCCATGATACCTTCTATGAATCCTAGGGTTTAAAAAAATAACTCCAGAGATGGCTTAGTTGTGTGTGCTGATGCCAGTATGGAAATTTTTCTAAATTACTTCTTCGAAGTTCTCTCTGTAACTTTAATGGTTTAATCTTCATGAAGGAACTTTATCTTAATATAAGCATGTGGATCCAATGAGGAAGATGCATAATGCTAATTCTAACTTTTACCTGAAGTTATAGTACATCTTCTTATTGTCTAAAGTTTGTCCAATATCTATAGAAGTAATAAAAAACATTTTATAAATGTAAAACAATGTAGGGATGGCAGTGCAAACAAAATGCAAACAAGAATACAGGGATGATACAGCTACATAGATCAAATACTATATAGTATAAAATGGTTACGAGGTTGGTCAAATTGACCAACCTCGTAATGAGTCTGTAATAATCAAAACATGTTTTGACTAAACTTGGTGTTCCTTGTATTTGATTCCTAGGCTCTGTGTTACACTACATTGATGCCGATCCTGACATGACCATGATATTCTTATGAACTGCATACCAACATTCAGGAATAAATTCCAACTACAATAATATTAAATTTAAGTATGTATTTTACAGTGTAACATTAAATTTTAATATTGAAAGTCATGTAGGGATAATCTGTGTATAGCTGTATCATCCATATATTCTTGTTTGCATTATTTTTGGCACTGCCATCCCAACATCATTGAACACTTACAAAATGTTTTTTATTACTTGTTTTGTGACATTTTTTTCCTCTGACTGAAAGTTAGGGTATTCTATGAATGTGTGTAATAACATTTAGTATTATGTGTATTGATCTATTTTTACTCCTTCACTTCATACATAAGGGTTGGCTCCTTAAAGACACTAATTGTATAGTGTACAAAGCACTGAGTATTTTACATGTTACATCATCTAATGTTCATTTATTATTGGCTGGTAACTTCAGTTTCACTCTATACTTAAGCTTTTTAAAAGGAACACCAGGTTTCTGTAATAAAGTTAACTTTAAGGGGTAATGATAGCATCATTTACACTACAGTTATAATTTGTTTTTAAATTACTACTAGTTATTATGACTAGGCAATAACATCATGCACTGCCCAGAAACACATAAAGTGGATTTAAGTTTAAAGTGACATTAGTGATAGAGTAGTTGTAGAGTTATCTTAACTGAAATAAAAAGAAGAAAGATGAACAAGTTGATAGGTTGATCACTTTCTGGTTTGGTATCTTAGCAATAGTTTCTTGCCTTGTTTTGGGGCTTGTTAGGTATAAAAACAAATGAAAGTGAGTGACAATCATCTTTTAAAATAAAATACTCCGTTGATTTTTTTAGCAAGCATATTTGTATTATGCCTACTGAGTACCTTGGCCATCCCTACATATATAGTCTACTGAATCTATGATTATATATGTATTTAACTCTCAATTTAATGACTTATTTATATACCATTCAGTACCAGTGGTCCCACATATTGCATTTTATTGTGCAATTTTATGTTTTTAATTTTTACAACACTCAGTGTAAAGAACTAACAAAAAAAGTAACTTTAATACTGATGATATTTTCGTTTACAGTTTTTTGCGTGACTCTATGCTACTTGAGACCATGTAACCAACAAAGCCATGAACTCACAAGTAACAATATGGTGCATAATTAGTTGACTGGAGGCTACATGGGACCCTACTGGCAATTTTAGAGTTAACAATAAGATTTTGTCAACTGTAAGTACTTGTATAACTTTAAATATATATTAAATAGTGTGCTTAAAATTATATATTTTAGATGTCATTTAAATATACTGTGGATAACTATACAGAAACATTAAAGTTATTCAAAACGACTTTTTCTACTGAAGAGTAGCTTGTGATACTTGGAAATGGTTTGATATAGAGCTTGGTAAAAAAAGAAAAGAAAGGATTCAACTTTTCTTATACATATTCTTCTTTAAGTGAAAGCACTTTGAATTACACTATGTAAGTTTTCAAATAAAAAAAATACAAGTCAGAAAATAAAAACTTCATGGTTACTCTACCAGGCCACAGATGGCACCATCTTTTTCCCTCCAAAATAAGAGTAATTCAGTTTCACATACAAACTCACACACACACACATATATATATATATAAATCACCCCTGGATCACACATGTAAATGAAGTGATATCAGGTAATACCAAATACTTGAACCAGCAAACTTGATTTAGGTATTAGACTTATGGTAAAGAAAGATTAAAATAAGATTTAATTCTGTTAAAATTTAATAAGCAAATTTTAATTCTGAAAAAGTTTTAAAAACACCATCTTTTATAAAAAATTAGCAGCTTTTGTTTACTCACCCATTATAAATTGTATAATAATTTTTGTTTAAAAAGGGCATACCAAGAATTCACTACAATGTAAAATAAAGATAAAAATTCATGTTGTTACATTCCCTAAAACTTAAAAAGCTGGTCTGAGCATTCACAGATTAAACGTTTTACTTCCTTCTATTCAGTTAAAATTTTTCTTCATTAAAACTTCCTCTAAGTTTAAACAATGCCTGTTTTGAAAGATATATTTCTGTAAAGGATGAATTCTTTATAATTTTGTATCTGTTTTGCTTTTGTAGGCTTCACTGCTACAGAGCAGTAAGATTTTACTCTGTTTTTGTATCGATTTAAAAATTTATAAATCTTTATTTTCTGTTACCTTACTTGGAATTTTTCTAACTTTTTTCTGTCATGTACTAATTGTGAAGAAATAATTTTGTCACACGTGTTTTATCCTTGCAAATGTGTCTATTAATGTAAACTTTTTAGGCAATTTTGTTTTAGAAATACATTTACTTCAAGTATTGCAATATATAATGTATAAGTACCCATATCTTTTGTAACAGATTTAATAACATGAAAGACAAGTGAATACAATACAAAGTTATTGTATTTAAAACCATCATGCAAGTCATATTATTTGATGTTTACAATTAAAAGTTAGTAATATATTACGTACAGGTTCTGAAACTATACTAGTTATAAAAACATGAGCATGACATTTTCACAGGCAGTCCTCCTAATGTGAACTATTACTCTCAAACAATAATTTATTTCATTGTATTTTTCTTTTAATGTTACACAAGTAACAAAAGAGTCCAATGCACAAAATTTGAATTGAAATTATGGATATTTATACTGACCATCAAAATTGTAAATTCTGAGTTTCTGACATAATTTCAGGTGCTCTGTGAACCTTCATACCAATCAATTTTTACTTCTTACATTAGCAAAAATGCTATATCATGGGAACATGATTGCTGATTGTCATGCATATGTTTTGGTTCCACAAACACACACTCAATGACACCTGCTAAAATTTTTACTCACCTAAAGGTTCAATAAACTGAAACAACTTGTCCATGATGTTAAGAGCAGCATTGTATTGATGGGAATGGTACAAAATCACAGCTTCATTGAAAAAAATTACACAGTGGTCAACATCATCTAGTCCATCAACATTGTCAATGTTTACTTGAGCCTAAACAAAAAAAATTCATTTATGTTTAATTACAGAATATTAATGCTGTAGCCAGGCAGAAATAAAATAACATGAAAAATTGGGCAAAGAAAATAACACAGTTCAAAAACACCTGGACCCTTTAAAAAGTATGGTAATTTGGATATTTTTATAATTTTAAATGTGATATATGCACCTCTTCATAACAGGGATTGGCTATTACCTCCTTAAACTATCAACTACCACTAAATTGTAACTACACCACGACCACCAAAAAAACAACATTACAATTTAATATTCTGTCTTTTATTTGTTGTTGTTGTTTGTTTTGTTAAGCCCCCTCTCTGCATATGTGACTGGGAAACACTGATATACTGTATATACATTATATATATATATATATATATATATATATGACAGACACACACACACACACAACTAATTAAAAAAAATCTTTCAACTACCCACAGATGGCACCATGTTTGTTTTCAATTTGTATACATAGAATTCAGTTTCACAATAATAATATTAAAAAAAATTGCATGTGTACAGTAAATGCACTGACATTAGATATTATCAAGTGCTTAGATCATGAATCTTGATTTAAATCTTATAATCTTTTAAAAGTAAAGAATAATTATCAAATATTAATTTATATATATATATTCCACCATGAAAAATTCCTAAAGAAAAAATACAAAACATAAGTTCAAAACCATGTTAATTACAAACTGAACTTTCACTGGCTACATTTCTTTAGTCTTTTGTTACCTGACAACATTATTTGTTTGTGGTTAAACAAAAAGCTACACAACTATCTGGACTATTAATGCTGTGCCCACCACAAGTACTGAAACCCAGTTTTTAGCATAAGTCTGCAGACTTGCTGCTGTGCAACTGGGCAGCCCCAACAACATTGTCACTATAAAGTGTTTTTAAACTCTGTGTATTATAAAAAAAAACAAATCAAATGACTATATTTGCATTGTTCTACGTAACAGAGAATAAGCATTAATTCTGTTGAAACCATAATAATTCCAGTAATCAACTTTAAATCAAGAAAACATAAAGCATATCCAAAAGATAATAAAAAACAAAGCAATGAATTTCCATTCTTAAAAATCAAAACCAAATTTTCCTAGAATTATTACCTAATATAAGTAAGTTATTTCATATTACCAACACACCACCACCACTCAAGTGTTTGTGGCAAATAGTGCAGATAGCCCATTGTATTTCTTTGCATTAAAAGAAACAAACAGTTCTAAATGATTATTTTTTTATTTTGAAATAATTAACACCTAACTGTTTTTTCTGTTGTCAAAAATACACTTACATTAAATTCTCAAGATGATCATGATTCAAATCTTCAAAAAACTTATCAGTAAGAAAATATTTCCAAGTTAATTCCTCAAATTTCTCTCCATAGCTAGTGATTTCACTTTCCTGAAGAAACTTTATCTTGACATAAATACCTTACTTACATAAAATTTTAACTCATTTACATTAGGAAAAAAGATGTATCACATGAATATGGCTGTTGATTGTCATGCATATGTTTTATCTCTACAGATACACAGTGACACCTACTAAAAACTATTTACCTAAAAGTTCAATAAACTGAAACAAAACTTCTTCATAATATTAAGAGCAACACTGCATTGATGAGAATTAGAAAAAACATGTGCATGACAATTTTTACAGGCAGTCTTCCTAGTGTGAAATAACAATTCAAGCATCTAAATTAAAAAGGACAATGTCCCCTCTATGGCTGGTGAAATCCCTTGAGAAATCCTATTACACAGTGAAAACAATGGTGCATTAAACTTAAACTTTCATAATTAATAATAAACTAACTCTTCACTTGTATTTTTTTTTCTTTGTGTTTATGATACTCTTCTGTTTAATAAGTAAGCAAAGACAAAAGTTAATCTATGTAGATAGCTGGCTTTGACCAGAGGTCATTATTAATTACTCTCATGGTTTTCTCCTGTTGATGCTGTAATCACATGACCCACTTTGAAACCAAGAAGACTAGCTTGCTGTTTATGCAGTTCTATTTATGAGTAAGCAAATATATAAACAATCTATATACATAGCTTGCTTTGAACAGAAGTCAATATTAATTGCATAGTTAAAAAAATATGGATATATTCATGATAACCAGTTACCTAAAAATCTGAATTATAAAGTTTACTATGCAACCTTTATCTCATATAGTTGAATACATGTTTGTATACATGGAAAACTGCTACCTATAAACATCAATTACATGAAGTTGATAAACTAAAAGAAGGTAACAATAAATATATCGTAATGCACCATGTTAACTTTCACAATTCTCAACAAAATACCATTCCGTTCAACTTTTGCTCACCTTGTCACAAACCTCTTTCATTTTTTTTCGAAGTTCATCGGTATTTCTAAATTCCGACTGGTAATACTCAACAACTGCTAGGTTATGGAGAATCTTAGGATCACCTGAACGAGTCTGAGACAATTTGCTCAAGATACTCTTACACTTTTCATAGTTTTTGTTTTCAAATTCTTGAAGAGCATTAGCAGCAAGTTCTTTCTCTTGTTCTGTCACAGGAGGTAAAATAAAACACGACTCTGGTAAAGACAGCTTGTTGCTTTCATTTGCATTTTCTTTGGTTGAATCAGACATTTCCTTAGAGATATGAATTTCTTAGCTTGTACAATGACCTAGCTTGGAAAGAAATGATTCTGTTAAGGTAAGTGGCCATGATTACAACTACCCTCACATTTTACTTATACATTTATTATAATTAATACGTTGAAAAAATAAGTTTTAACATTAAGATAAAGAGTGCATGGATAAAATAAACATACCAAAATTTGAACATAAAGGAAGGATAAAATCCAAGGGAAGACCTTACCTGTTACTAGTACTTTATTTTTAATCTCTCAGTCTTTCTACTTACCACAAAGGGATTAATATCTACATGTTTTAGGTGAAGAATATATCTAAAATCCTCTCTTGTAAGAACAAATTAGAAAAAAAAAAACATTTAAAAGCTCAGCTGTCTCATACTCTTAAACAAAAACTTGCCATCAGCATTCTTTAAGGGCCTGATCTTCGTTTAACATTTTACTTACTTTTAAAACACTTAGAAAATCACTACTGTTAGTTTCCACATTATCAACCACATATTTCACATTTTTGTATTTTCTAATTTATTACTGAAGCAAGTCCCTAGCTTTCATATAGCTATGTAAATCTTTCAACCTATCTGACAAGTTAAATCTCTAAAAATGTTAGCTTTATCTCCAGCTTTCTCTTTACAGGCCTCCAACTTCACTCCTGAAGGTACTAGATTATTGTTACTAGATCTTTTTTTTCAGCTTCTAGTAAATTCTGGACTGCTACTACAAACTTGATTATTTTCTAAAATTAACTGTAACTGCATCATGACTAATTATTTTGTATGTTGAATGTTAATATATATATATATATATTATTAAAAAGTATATATCTTCGATGACATGTTATCTTATCAAATATTTCCAAATATCAAAACTCTCTACAGTTAAATTTCACAGTTTATTTTAACTGTTTAGAAATGTTAAAAGTTGATCAACTTCAAAGGAACTGATGTATCTAGTCCAAGAATGCCTTCATCAACAAAAGTATTCAGCAGGGTTTCTCAATCTCTTGCACCTCAAGGCCCAATTAGTTATTGGACAAAATAAGTAAAGGCCCATATATACAGGTAATGATTCTCTAGTTTGGGTAAATTACAGTTGTTCCAGCCCAAAATGGACCATAACTGCATGTCTCATGGTCAACCAGTTGAGAAACACTGATACACAATAACCTACTGCTGATACCCACCCTATACTAAGTATTTTATTATTAAAAGATGTAGTTTAAAATGCCAAAAGCTGAAGAAGCATTAGAAGCCAATAAGGCCTAACATCTGAAGTTTAAATGATTGCTCTTGTATTATAACAAACTGGCAAACAATGATTTATAAAGCATAATGAAGTGATTTATTATTGAGGAAACATATTACATATTTTGACAGAACACTGGTCTGTCTTCTTCAAGTATAGTTCTGTTTAAACATTTAGTATGTTCCCTCAAAAATATATCACTTCATTATGCTTTATAAATCATTGTTTGCCAACATATTAATACATTAGCATAATGTGTTCCATAATCAAGTGCTCTTGTATTATTACCTCCTATAAACATCCAATTGGGCATAGTATTTCTAAACATGATACTAGACAAACTGCATTGCAGAGGTTGGATAGTGTGATTCTAATTAAATGGCTAATATGCTACCTGTCTTGGCAAACAATCAAACAAGTTAAAGCTGCTGTCTTGTTATCCCTATTTCCAGATATTTATGGTATGAAATGCAGTTCAGATGGGAGTTGAAAAGGCATGGCACCAGCAAGTGAAACAGTCTTGTTATTCACAATTATAATAACCTTTTGTAGCCAGAATCTCACAATATAAATGGTTGAAATGCATGTATCATAGGTGTATTGATATTTGAAAGTAAGAATCTGTGAATCTTAATTCAGGAATGTATACTAGTAATATTTTGTAGTGCTCAGTGGTGATGCCACCCCTGAGATTTGTCTACCCTCCCTAAAATTTCCAATAAAATGTTTTGTAAAATATACATCTCACAGAGTACAATGCCTTCAGTTACTAGGCAACCTTATACAAGAAAACCCCAACCAACAAATAATTACCAAATTTCTGGTTAGCCCTATTGTCTTTTCAGTCAACAATAGTAAATAAATATTAAGGAAATTTTGAAAGTCAGGATAAAGAATGAGCACCCTAATCCAGGGAGAAAATGAAATTGGAACCACAGCCATGACAATTGCTAAATAAGGTGCCTAAAATATTAAATACACTGTTTTATAGCTTATTAATGCAGTTTCTTATTTTATACATCCGTTTTATGGGCATATATAAGCTATTTCATGCAGTTGTATTTAAATTTTAATTGATTTTAAGAATTTCATGTTAATCAATTAATTAATTTGCAAAGTCAGTGTGATACCTCAATGAAAAAAATGCAATGAACCAATAAAGAACCTTGAACAACAGAGAAGCATATTTATAATATTAATGAAGACACTTCCCAGCAAAAATAATCATTCTTTCTTAGAGCTTCTTACATTTCATGTTTCCTTCCACTTTTGCCCCCCTAACCCATCTGTTTTCACCCCTTTATCTCCACACTTTCAGAATCTTGGTGTTGGCACTGCTATTGCTAATGCCTTCTAATGCCTTCTCACAGAATTACAACACTAGCTAGTTATTTGCTAGTTTATTAGCATTAAATTCTAGCCCTGCATTAAATCTTTAGTAAGCTATTATCCTTTTCCACTTTTTCAGAATTTGCCTATCTTGAAATAAAAGCAATAAAAAAAAATTCCCAAATCTGTTCCGTATAAATCTTCTAACTCTTTATCCCAATTAATTAATTACAGATTATACCTCATGGCCTCACACTTGGCTTCCTGAAAATTATAAACACAATGTTTCCTTCTCTTAACATGTTGAAAGACATTAAACCTAACTGTTCAATGATAATTTTTCCCAAGTGTTTAGTTGGTGTATAATTTTTTACAATAAACACATTAGTCAACTAGTAATCATCAGCACAAAAGAATGCAATCCATTTTTAACGACATATAACACTGTCAAATGGTAAATTTCATTTTGTTGACAATAATTAGTACTACGTTTTGCTTGAGCAGAAAAAATAATAAAATTCAAGGACTTTCACACATGCCTTTGGCATCTTCATGGACATTTAATGTGATAGCCAAAGTCTGAAAACAGTAAGCACAATGACTTCCTATTTCTTCTTTTTACTATTTTATTAATTACTTAAACAAGATTATGTTGAACCCATGTGCAAACTTTAAAAAAGTTTACTGTAATTGTAAAACTTAAAATTCACTTTTAAGTTTTATCATACTTATGGATATATAATTAAAAACTAATGCCTCAAATTTTAAAATAATAGTTAGTAATAATAGTACTACTAATAGCAATAGTAATACTATTCATTAATGTCAATAAACGAATTATTAAATGCTTATTTGGGTAGCACTAAGTTAAATTATACTAATATATATAAGTTATGCCATATACAATTTATAAAAATAAAGTTAAAGGCAAACCAACTTTCATTTTCAAGTTTCATAAATACTGACAGATGAAATTATTAATATTACTCAATTTTATTTTCTAATTTACTTTATTTCTAGTGTTAATTTGTGGCTAATCCTGTAAAATGTCTAACACAAATATGAATGAGTAGAACAATTTTGGTTAAGACTTAGCTCAGACTTGATTCTTAGTACGAGTTAGAACTGAAAAATACTATTTATTTATACTTAATAATCTTTAAATAGTTTAAAATAAGAAATAGTTTCCTTACGCTGTTACAGTTTCAATACTATGTACACTTACGCCTATATTTCACTAACGACTATTATGTGATTGAGTAGTAAGAGTATTCCAGCGCTATCTAGTGGTAAGTTAATATGAAAAAAACTCATTATTTACATTAGTGTGTTAGCGGTAAGTTTATTGAACTTATAATGCTCAAATCCAGGGTTCGATTTTCCGTGGCGGAAAGAGTGCATATTGCCATTGTGCAGCTTGCACTAGTAAAACAGCAATATAATTTACAGTAATTATTGCTGTATTTAATACAGATTACATTGAAGACTTGAGTTCACGAGTTTCTGATTCTAATAAGAATTTGAACAATTATACAGTTTTTTGTTATACAGAGGTTATTGCTTTGATTTCAGAAGGTTATGATAAAAAATAATATTTTAATCTTCATTTTATTAATCAGTTGAATAATAGTTGAAGTTATTTATTGAACACTGATCAGTATGAGTTTAAATATTTTGGAAACATGCCAAGCGTAATGAGTAAATTGTCAAAAATTTTCTAACTTATAAATATAATAGTTACTATTTTTGTATTATCAGCGTTACATAAGTGGGTCAGAGGTAAGTTTGGGTCCTTAAAACGATAAAATCTGGGGCTCGATTCCATGTAGCGGGAAAACTATAAATATCCTTTAGTATAGTTTTACACTAAGAGAATAACAAAATATTATCAAAGACATTAGAAGAGGAATTTTCAAACTTCAGTTCTTATTGAAAATACAATGTGGCAGCTTTGAAGTTGGTTTAAACAGACGTTGTTATTGTTACGACAGCGGAAGTCACGTGAATCTGGTAACACATAATGAGTATTTCGAACGTTCCTGAAGGCTCGAGTGTTTGCCAGACGCCCTCTATTTTGTATATATAAGACCGGCATGAAGTGACGGCATAGATAATTAAATCGCAGAAAGGCAGAAACAGACACGGACAATTGAGTCAAGTGCGGTAGATATAAAAATAACAATTTTTAACTTACATATCATGACATCAAAATATGGACAGTTTTCACGCTTAAAATTATCTTTAATAAGTATTGTCAGTGAAAGCTCAAAAATGTTATTGAATTGTCAAATCACATTACAAAATGTCAATCATGACCCACACATTGATAATTAGA
>NW_013665708.1:932132-936145 GCF_000517525.1 Limulus polyphemus | reverse complement strand
TCAATAAGCAATCCTGAAAAATATTTGGGGGTGCTTAACTTTTTTCCAGGTGTATATATCAATAGGTTTACAATTTCCTCAATCTGATTTCAGTTTTTTGTCCAAAATAATTGCCCAGTATAAAAAATTAAAATGAATTTAGTAGCATTAAATGATTCTACTGTTTGTAGTTATGTTTACAGATAAGGGACACTGTTTGATCTTTCATAGCCCCTTATTTTTACCATTTGATTAATTTTCTAGTTTTTTGAAACTCTTCCACCGTAGGAAGGTCCCTAAGAAGTCTTGAAGTTACCTTGAGTAGAAAATGCTCATCCATTACTTGATATTTATAAAAAACACCTACCATCCTGAAGCATTTTGACTTCTTCAGGACTTCTTTTGAGGCTACCAGATGACGATCAGTCAAGGAATAACGACTTTCCACAGACATTCGTTTTTGCATTTCTTAGTAAAGATACAGAGTTAAAATCGTTTGTGCAAAGTCACACTGCTGTAATGTTCTAGCATTGTAAGTTGTCTATTGTTGTCTAGTTTATGTTTTACTTTTACTTCTGTAAACTGGTTTGTAACTAGAGGGGTACTCAGTAAAGTGCATACCTCCACCATGCAGTGTTGATCATATTCGGCCCTCAAACAAACGAATATCCATCGTTATCAATAGACACGGACCAATTTTGGCAGGACAATGAGAAACAATATTCTACATATGTACACCAAGTTTAATCAAAATAAAATCATTTTTTACTGAGTTATAGTGCAAAAATAGTGTGAAAACTGGCCCCATGTTAACAGATATCGATTAATTTAGATTTTAATGAGCTTGAATTTTCTCCTTGTCCCTCCAAAAACTAATCACTTCTAAGTTGGATCATAGTCTAAATATATACCTACTTTCGTCCAAATCCATTCAGCCATTTTCGAGAAATCTTGCTGATAAACACACACACTAAAGTCTCTGTAAGTCTCGAAAGGTGACATCCCAAATGTAGGTCTACAGGAATGGAAGGAAACACAGAAGAAACACCCTTCACTGCAAAAACTTTGGGACAGTACTTGGAGAAAAGTAGAGCACAAGACAAGAGAGAAAGGAACTTACAGAATAGAGGATGGAAGGGATTGCTGTACCAGATCTACCAAGATAGTTATACTTGGGAAATTAAAGAGATCATAGTACCAACAGAATACCTGACTCAAATGATGAATTTGGCTCATGAGTCGATTGTGGAAGGACAGCTAGGAGCAAAGAAGATGGCAGACAGAATCATCAGCAACTTCCATTGGCCAGGGGTCACCAGAGATGTGATCAGATTCTGCAAGTTATGTGACATCTGCCAAAGGACAATATATAGAAGGAATGTAGCCAAGGTGCCACTGGGTAAGATACCTCTCATATAAGAGCTGTTCAGTGGAGTAACTGTGGACCACTAACACCTGTATCTAAAAAGGTCCACTGTTGACACTAGTCGTCTATGCAACATGTTACCTAGAAGCCACAGCACTGATGGAGATAGAGAAGGAGAGAGTAGCAAAAGCCTTCCTGGAAGTGTCTGTAGAGTAGGCTTTCCAAAAGAAGTCTTATGTGACAGAGAGATCCAATTTACCTCATCAGAACTAGACAGCTCTTTACCACCCTGTACAACCCCAGATGCAATGAACTTGGTGAAAGAGTCAATGGTGTCTTAAAGAGCATGCTGAAGATGATGTGCCAAGAGAGACCACGTGATTGGGAACGGTACCTTCAGTCAGTGTTATTTGGTTACCAATAATCCCCACAAGTGAATACAAGATTTTCACTTTTTTAGTTACCGTGCAGAAGAACATTTCGAGGTCCAATGCAGATATTGAAAGAACTGTGGACAGGAGAAGAAGAGTCAGAAGTGATTAGCGCATGCCAATACATGTTAGACCTCAGAAACAGACTGGAACAGATATGCCAACTCACTCAAGAAAGTTTCTATACAGCTCAAGGCAGTCAGATGAGAAAGATGTTGCACAAACCATCAGCATCAAACATTATGCGGACGATATTCTGACCCACTCAGCTAAATGGTAAGATCATCTAAAGAAACTCAGAGAGCTATTCAGACGAGTTAGGGCAGCAGGTCTAACAATCATACTATCTAAGTGCTACATCAGCTATTCTGTGCTGTACTTTATTCAAAACAAGGTGGACGACCAACAGATAGCTGTGGAAGAGGATAAATTAACCCACATAAAAGATGCACCAGCTCCAATAACTAAGCTACAAGTCAGATCCTTGTGGGGTTATCAAGATACCATAGGAAGTTCATCCCAAACTATAGTGAAGTTGCGGCACCACTGACCAAGAAAGGCCAACCCAACAAGGTGAAGCTGGAACAACCACAGCAGATGGCATTCCAGAAGTTAATAACATGTTAGGAAGCTCGCCAATCCTTAGAATGCCAGACTTCAACAGACTATTGTTCAGGCTGGTGTATCAGCATCAGAATTAGAGCACTACTTCTGTAAGAACATGAAGATGGACTGTTTCCCGTAATGTAAGTCAGTAAAAAGCTATTGAGTAGTGAGAAGAACTGCCCTGGGATTGAACAACAGTGTCTGGATCATATTTACCTTCTGGAAGTTCCAAAACAACCTCTATGGGAAGGAGTTCATTACCCTACAAATCATCAGCACCTTGTATACATCTAGAGGTGCAAAATAGACAGTGCAAGGATAATGAAGTGGGAATTATACCTGTAAAACTACAGGTTCCACATTGAAGCCATCTAGGGGACTGCAAATGTTGGTGCAGACTGTATGTGTAAACACTCTTTGTATATAGTGTTACGTCTCTGTTTGTTAGTTAATTTTCCGTAACTTCGTTCTGACGAAACTTTAGCGACACAAGTCCTTTCTTAAATAAAACTGGTTTATTCTTTCTGAATATAACTTTGCGATACACTTAATTTCAACAGTCGCGCTATAACAAACGCTATAACAACGAACGTCTCACGTGCTCGTGCTCGACAATACTCAGTTCAATTACACACTCTCTGACTGCAGTTCAATTACTCATTATATTACACATTGTTTCCGTCGCTTCGCGGCAGGTCTTATATACCAGACTACCCCAATCTAGTAGTCTCCCGATAATTCATGAAGGTTCAAGAAGGACTTGGCGTGATACTAGTCACGTGACCTAGCTGACGCAACACTGCCCCTCCTTAGTATTGTTCGTCCCGAACAATAGCCACGAACATTAAACCAATAACAATTAAATGTTCAGAATTACAAACACAAAATTACAATTCAACAAAGTCTCTTAATTTTACGGGACGTATCTTCTTCCGCACTGGTCTACGTCTCGTTGGCTTCTGCTTCATATGGGGGTTCATCTGCTTCATTAGGAAATGTTCTATCGTCGATAACAGTCACATCAGTGGTAGTAACTTCATCAAGAGCTTCACCGTTTCCCTTCTCAAAACTGAGTAGAGTTTCTTCTTCAACAGTGGCTTTTTCAGGTGACGCTTCTTCAGCAGCGTCATTTGTTCCTTTGTTCACTTCGTCCCAACTGAAATGTCCTGGACCGTGATAAAGCCAAAGCCTGTTGGCATGCACCACTTTTGGCTTACCTCACCAACCACATTTTATTCATAAAGTCACGTCTGAGAAACGATCCACTATGTCATATGGGCCTTCCATGGAGAAGACAACTTAGGAGACTTCCCTTTAGTCTGCCTGGGATTATACAACCACACCTTGTCTCCTGGTTCAAGGCTGACTTCAGTAGATCTCTTATCATAAGATAGCTTCATCGAATCAGCAGACGTTTTCAAGTTTGAACGCACTTGATGGTGAATATCATCCATCCTTTCCGATAACACTTTCACAAACTCTGACATATTCATAAGGTGGGCGTCCCTTATGCTTGGGTCCCCTTTTAGCACTACATGTACTGCATGTCCTGCACCATTCTTCCACATCTCGCCTCATACTTATCCAGTAAAATCTTTGTCATATGTGACTCAATGTCTTCTTGATTCCGA
>NW_013665708.1:930092-931132 GCF_000517525.1 Limulus polyphemus | reverse complement strand
CTAACCCAACAATAGTATAAAACCCATTGTAAATTGTAAATATTTTTTAGAAGAGTGACTTATTGTTTGATATACATGACTATTTTATTTTAAGTATAGCACAAGTATTAAATTTAGATATTTTTAGAAGCAATAGTTTGCTGTAGATCTGTTATGTAACTGTGTGCAAATCGTACATTGTATAGTTCAGTTGTTGTGATCTGACGTCATGTTACTCGAACCTTCTTACTTTTTCTTGGTGATTTAATGGAGTATTGTTGCATCATAATGTTTAATAGTGTGTAGAATGTCTGAGACTGCTGTCGTGTATATATATATATGCGCGTGGATAAAGTTAGTAAGAAATAATTAATCAGTTAAGTTAGTGAAAGATATTGTCAAATAGATCCAGACTGCGTATTTCAGAGTTTAGCCATATAAAGTGTATATCGGCAATTTGAAAATGAAAGTATCACAGGTTGTATTACAATAACACGGTAGAAAAGAATAATTCGTCTTGTCAAAGGGTGTTTGAAGTAACTGAACCAGCTTGTGTGGACTTTGATGAAAAGAGTATTATTTAAATATCTGGACATAACTATGATACCAAACAATGTAACTAAAATTTGTATATATGTTTGACTTATTTTAATATATTGTTTTAAAACAATTGGACTATGTGCTGTATGTTTATTATTAAAATTTATTGCCAACAAGTCATGGCTAGACACCTACTGTAAAGAATTTGGCCCTATATAAAACCTGACAATTCACTGGATTTAAAGCTAGTATGAGAATTTTTTAGGTTTTATTTTATGTTGAATGTTTATATAATTTTGTCTGGATAGCGCTGTATGATGTCAACATAATCAGCAATGAGTGGGAAGAATCATGAGGTATAATGTCGTAAAGGATACTGTTACATATCTGCTTGTTTGTTAATTTTCGGTAAAAATTATTTCTGAGAAATTTCAGTGATACAAGTCCTTTCTTGGTTAAACTAGTTTATTCTTTCTCGATACAAACTTTTAGTACACAGTAATTTCACAATCAGTACGTTT
>NW_013665708.1:926940-929843 GCF_000517525.1 Limulus polyphemus | reverse complement strand
GTAAACAGCGATTCACAATGTCAAGAACAAAACACACACTAGCTCGAAACAGAATCGTAAGTTACTGGGAACTCTTTTCATTCAAATCACGCAGGCCTTCACTGCCAGGCTTACATACTAAAAAAGAAGGCGTCTCGAACAAACTCAGGCTTACCCGATAATTCATGATCATTCGAGAAATTTCATGCACGCTACCAGCTCCAGCAGTGTCACGTGACTTCCGCTGTCGTAACAATATGAACTCCAATGGTTACTGTTCGTTTCACTGTTAGTGTTAGGTAAGATCGGATATCAATTTGCTTGATTATAAATTTTGGTTATATAACTTAAAAGATGTAGCTATATTATAATTAGCGCAATGTTTTGTTAGTGTTAAACAGTTTTAGGTTTGGATTTTTAAATTTTACTTTTACTAAGTTTTAGTTATAGCATACATTTTATTATCACGTACTGTACTTCAGCTGTCGAAAAATTGTATGTATTAAACTAGTAGTGATACTGTGATAGGGAAATGATGAGGATGTAAATATAGACTGAGATACTGGGCGTGATTTTTAGTTTTATATTTGGTTTGGATTAAATTTTAGGTAGCGTAATTTGTAAAGGAACTTAACTTTGTTAATTAAGATTTTTGTACAAAAAATAATATAAGTATAAATAGAACAACAGTAAGAATGTTACTTCGTAGTTCAACTTCAACATACACTGTACACAATAAATTTCACCAGAGAATAAAATTAAGGGTTTTACTTTTAGTCCTCAGTTGTAATGAAAATGTGATTGTTATTGAATCTTTCACTTGCAGTGATTTTAACATTTCAGCCATACAGGCTGCAGATGTATTTACCAATTTATCTTTGTTAATATAATATTAATAATATACAATTATAAGAATCAGTATGGTACTTTTGTAGATCTATTAATAAATAATATCTTATTTTAATTAGGCTTTTACGAGTTTCCATTAATCTTTCTTTTTTAGGAGTTTAATTTGTGAATGCAGTTAATCATTTTTTTTAATACAATGTTTAGTCTGAATGTATGTATTGTTTGTTTTAGATTATTAAATTTGAAAATTCTCTATACACTAATGTGATAACTACAAGAAAAAATTAAGATGTATTGTTGGTAATGTGTACCTAATTAGTTCTGTATTGTTTTAGCAGTTTTGAATAAGCCAGTATTACTGTGTTGTAGATTGGAGACTGTTGGTAGTGCCTTAATTTATCAATATGCCATCAATGGAAGGTAGGAATCAGTGATTCATTCAGTTTTTAAAGCAACTGTATTGTAGATACTAACAAGAAAGTTTTATAGGCATGAAAGTATAACTTAAATCTTACATTGGAATTTTTTTCAAACAACTTGGAGTTGGGAGAGGAAGGGCAGTTAAATAACAATGAGAAATCTATATACAACTAAAACTCTGAGATTGTTTGTTTGGTGCACAATATGAGAATAGAAACAGAATAAAACAAGTTTTGTTAAAATTGGGCCACGGGTTATTGAGTTAGTGCCATTTTTCAGGTCACTTTTATTAAAGTTTCTATCATGAGTAATTTTACATCACAATAGCATTCGTGCTCTTTACGAAACTTCTTCGTTCAAATCTATTTCCCTGTCAATGTTCTCATCTTCATTAAAAGGCATAAGATGACAAAAACAAGATCTTGAAGAATTTCACAAAAATGTACCTTGGTTATGGAAGGTAATGAAATGAGAAAAGTTTCTCATTCAAAAAATTATTCACTGTGAGACAGTGAGAAAGATTTTCCATTTGGTGAATTTTGAAGTGTATTATCCAGTTTTGCTGTTTCCTGCAGTAATTTGAGCAAGTAAGGATAAAATATTTTTCTGAAATAGCTTTTTTTTGTATTTTGAAAGCAATTACATTCTAATAAACCATCAATAACATCACTATTATTTCTTATTTTCAGGCATTTTGAATCAAATGTGAATAAGGTTTGCCAATCTTTTCGTGACGAAAGGCGACCTTGATTAACTGAGTTGATAACATGATTTCCTTCACCGATAATATATTGGCAATCTAATTTAATGCATGCATTTTCTTCTTAGGTCATGCCTCGACGAGGAAGAAAGAGAGGCTGTGGTTGGTCCATGCACAATGCGAAGAGAGCACGGTTAAGGAGAGCCAGAGAAACTGATGAGGAAAGGGCTGAACGCCAAAAACAAGATCGGGAAAGGCATATCAATAGAAGGAACAACGAGACGGAGGAAGAAAGAGCTGAACGTCTCAATGATCAGAGAGAAAGGGACAGAAACAGAAGGAACAAAGAGACGGAGGAGGAAAGAGCTAAACGTCTCAATGATCAGAGAGATAGGACCAACAACAGAAGGAAGAAAGAGACGGAGGAGGAAAGAGCTAAACGTCTCAATGATCAGAGAGATAGGACCAACAACAGAAGAGTTCAAGAATCAGATGCTGAAAGAGCTGAACGCCTCCGCCAACAAAACATTAGAAATAAAGCAAGGAGACTTCAACAACGTAATCTCTCTGCTGATGTTGGACAGATCAATAACATCTGCCCCCATTGTCGTACATATCTTTTTCATGGTGAGACTGCTAACTTTGGCAAATTAGACGTAAAGTATCATTACTTCATATAATAAGTCTTCTTTTGCATTCTTTGTAGAACTGTTGTACAGATGTTATCGTGCTAGTTTTACATAAATATATGCTGCTATTGGAGTTCAATTTATTCTGGAAGTGACAATTCTAGATGATGTCAAGAGCCAATGGAGTCTGAATAATTGATCGCTTACAAACGAAACATGCAAATCAGAAGAAAAGAAGAAACAAAATTCGAAGAAAAAAAGTGTTACTGTTTCTTAGTTGTAGAAGGTTTAAGAGGAAGGACCACAACATAATGAACTAATTCATC
>NW_013665708.1:914932-925991 GCF_000517525.1 Limulus polyphemus | reverse complement strand
TGACATCGACATGTTTTTTTGTCTTCAAAGCCAAATGATTTCTTTAATCAGGGCATTAACAACCTGATTGTAAGATGGAAAATCATCATCGATAAGAATGGAGACTATTTTGTTTAATAAATATTTTATTTTGATATATATGTTGTTCGGATTTTTTCATCTAAAAAAAGCGACATAAATTGCTTGACGACCTAAGTTTTTATATAATACCTAAACATATATCTGACAAGTTTTGAAGATTCATATAAAATTTCACTTGAAGTGTTCCATACACATGTTTTAATAAATTATAATGTACAGGAGAGAGGACTGGATGTTTTTGCCTAAACAAATATTGCATCATTATTTTTATTTCATGGTAAAGTAAGTTCATTTTTATTCACTTTAAACACATTGTGATTACATTGGAGTTAAACACTGGTTTAAAGACAATAAATCAGTCATGTTGAAAAACACGAAAAAATTATTTCCATGAAACATAGGTGTTTTATACAAAAAAAATTTAAAACTTAAAAGAAATCTCAAAAGAATAGCAACATTCATGGTTCTGTCCTTTACTATATTACTTACTAAACTTTGGCCTCAATTAGTTTTGTAGGAAATTTTTAACTTGTTTCAAAATTATAAATGCTGATGACTTTCCAAACGAATTTGTACACACTATTAGCTATGAATTTTCAAATAGGAATACGATGTAAAAATTTACTTTTTGTTAAAATAAAATTTTATTGGATGTGACAAATGTTGATTAATTCGGTACCTTTTGGACTTCAGTGATCCAGTGTGTTGTGCATATACTTAGATGCTTCTGCTGGATGACTTAAGAAGGTAGTTGAGATTAAATCTAACTTATGATTATATGTTTTTGTAATAAGCATTAAATTTCTCTAAGGTCTTGAGTATTTGACACGTTTTAGTCCATTGTTAGATACGAGTATCCGAATGTAATTAATCTGGTAGGTTTAATGATGAGTAAGTAACGCATGGTTATTTTTAAAATACTCTTCCGTAATACACAGGAATTTCTGTTAAACCTAAAAAATACTACTTTGTATACAAAAGTATCTTTCTACACGACTATGATTATTACTTGTACTTGCCGGTACATTTTTGTATAATACTCCACAAAGTATATCCAGCTATTAGGAAGCGAAGTCTAATTATGAAGTGGTTGAACAAATTATTGAAAAACTAGAAGCTTTATGTCGAACAACAAAAAAATGTATTAACTGGATTCTTAAACCGAAGGTGTCTCTTGTTTCTCTCGTAATTCCACTTTTTCCGCATATTCAGATTCTTCACTAGGTGGCGTTGGTGCCGAGAAGATGAACTGGTACAGCAGTGCTGCTATCACGCCACCAAGGATAGGGCCAATCCAGTACACCTAGATTTTTGAAAAAAAAAAATTGAAGCCAAATATTTTATAACAAGGCTACTTGGAAATAACATGTTTTAGATTTTTTTTATATAATTTAAAACTCATTGTTCAGATTTATTTTAATAACTACTTTTTTAGCCTGAAAATGTTTTCAGGATAAAATCTTCTATCTTCGTATTCAAGTCTACCAAACGTTGTAGCAGAAATCTGTTGTATAACGTTTGACTGAGAGTGAGGAGCAAAGTGCGGCTGGAATGTGCTATAAAGAGATAGATGAAAAAAAAAACAACAGCCTATTGAAAATAATGCAAACTTCAGAACAATTATAGTGTTAACCTTTATCTTAGTTAGATGAAATAGGAGAAAGATGTAAATGTATGAAATCTGAAATTTTATAAATACACAAAGTTATATAACAATTTATATGTTTGTGTGTGTATGTTTACAAGTGAAATTTAATACAACTGCTTCTTATGTAGGTAATATGACATATTCTCAGAACCGATCAATTGAAACGGTTTGGTGCATCAGTTTACATGGAATCGATGTAAACATTTCACTAGAAATGATGATCGGTCGTGTAACTGTACGCCATCCTCAATAAATACCTTGTGGAATTTGGATTATTTGATATGAACATTTTAAATTTAACAGAAATTACTTGTTTTTTGTTGTTGTTGTTTATACAAATTCACATTTATAGTGAATTTAATAAAATGTACGAATGATCATCCCTTATAATCGTTTTTCCCTAGCCTATTGTCAATCCTAAGTTCATACTTACATATTTTTTAACTGTAACAAATGGGCTAATGTAACTTTTTATAATTTATTAATACATTAAAAACAACCTTTCCAACATAAATAATGATACTATCACAAAGAATGAAAGAAGATCAGAGTGCAATTAGTATACTTAGACTTTAGACGATAATTTTTTATCTGTCTCCGTCATTCCAGGCACATTTTTTTTACTCTTCTCCTAGAATGCCTAATGATTTTCATCTTATCATCATCATTATTCACTAAATTTAAAATGAGTTTGTTAATGAATAATTTAACCAACATTGTTATTGATGAAATTAACACTGCACCCAAGCACAATTTTGAATCTAAAGTGACAGTACAGTGTATGTCTTGTAACATAAAGTTGTCATAAAATACTCTTGTTTTTTAGCTAGTTGATCTTATTTTAGGCTCTTCAACAAGGGAATATTGAAAGTGCTAAGATTTATGCAGAGAATGGTATTCGGAAGAAGCATGAGAGTTTGAATTACTTACGAATGGCATCCAAGATTGATGCTGTGTCATCTAAGGTCCATAGTGCTGTCATGATGAAAAGTGTAAGTTCTAGTGTGGAAGTTAGAAAGTAATAAATAATAATTTAATTATTATATGTAAATATACATTAAAATTGGGCATGTTTATTGTATGATAAGTCACTTTTATTTACACACAATTTTTATAGCACTACAGTGTTAGAGCTATGATCTTGATTTGAAGTGTTGAACTTGATTTATGCTTTTGTAATTTTGATACTGTATCCTTCAAATTTGTCCTCAGTCCATTCTATGTGTGTAGGTTTGTCTTATCAAAAAAAGTTGAATTTTCATAGCCAAACAACACCTGGTTTGACTTTTATAAAACCCTTGTATTGACTTTGTTTCTGTTTATATATTTCTCTTAATAATGGCCCAGATCATTTTATCTTTCTTGCTGTTGAAACATTTATTAAGTAAAATTGCCAATAAAACTTTGAAGTATCCTATGTATTTGACTATTAAACCACCTAAAAGAAAATAATACTGTTACTAAGGAATAGTATCTATTATACATTTCTCTATCAACATCTAGCATAATATTGTTATGTCTCTGGTCGTTTGTTAATTTCCGGTATAAATTCTTCTCGAGGAACTTCAGCGATACAATTCCTTTCTTTAAATAAAACTAGTTTATTCTTTCTCAATACAACTTTGCAATACACAGAATTTCCACAGTCACTTTAACTTAAACACACGCTATAATTCACAACGATTCATGCACTTTACTTACGGTTACTACTGCTCACTTGACTCAATTATCTGTCTCTATATCTCTCTTCAATCTGCTATCTGCAATTATTATCTCTGCTTTATTTGCCAGGCTTATATACTAAAATAGAGGGCGCTTAGATAAGACTAGAGTTGCCAGGAACAGTCATGATCCTTCTAGAAACTCCAGCGCGCATGCTTCCAGCATCACGTGACTTTCAATGTTGTAACAATATTGTGAGTAAATAATTTCATCAACAATTATTATTTAAGTGTTCTAAGACATAAATACTATGTATGACCTTGCCCAATAACCACCTTACACTTAATCCATTGCCTTATTATTTTTCTTAAAATTTTGACCCACTTGTATTATTTTTTATGAATAATGAGCAACTCATAATACATAATGCAAAACATTTTATTGTATGTATGAGTACAAAACAGTACGTTTAAATAATGGTTTATATACACTTAAATTGATTAATAACAACTTTTCAAATATGTATGACAACAAGGTAAGACAAGGGGTTAATTATGCGTAGCAAAGTTCCAGCATCAAGGCAGTGATTTATGGTTATAAATACAGTGTTTTACTTGCAATAATGAGTTTTATATGGTCATTTTTTGTAGTATCTGATTTTGCCATCAAGAAGGCTTATCTGTTCTCGGAACGTAATTCTTTTGCTAATTCTTTTACTAAGGTATTGGGATGTTTTTTTGTGACAGGACTGCTCTTTTTGGTTTACAATGGCAGGGCTGAAAATTTGTAATATATTGCAAAAAAAAA
This sequence comes from Limulus polyphemus, assembly GCF_000517525.1. Taxonomy (NCBI): domain Eukaryota; kingdom Metazoa; phylum Arthropoda; class Merostomata; order Xiphosura; family Limulidae; genus Limulus; species Limulus polyphemus. Next base: position 921,793 of record NW_013665708.1, on the reverse strand, counting down.
AAGCCAATGGGTTCATTATTTAGCCAGTGATCATCAAGGGGCACCGGCATTGTTTTACCAGTTGATAATCCAGACATGGCTATGATCATTCAGATCAGTTGTAAACAATGGCCAAAATGATTTTGAAACAACAACAGCTGGCTGAAAGTGCAACATTTGTAGGAAAAACACACACTTCGATAGTTGGTCATTAAACTTTATTCAGCTGTGGCTCAATTTTTTTTATTTCCACTGCCCAATGAGGGAGATATTGTTTTCACTTTTTGTTTGTGAACAGTATAACTCAATTTTTATCTGTTTTTGATCAAACTGACTACAGAGGTTGAATGCCCCCCAAGGACCAGTAAGCCAAGCATTAAGGTCACAATAACTCAAAATTTGAAGGTTAACCACTTTTATTATAATTGTAGCAAATGGGGATTTTGAAACACAGTTAAAAATTGAGATAAAATAAGGATTTTTTAGGGTTAGGAATTTTATGTATAACTTAGTTTGGCTACGGCAAAGTAAAAAGTTATGCTGGGTGTGGGTGTGCTTTCTTATTGCTTTTCTAGATATATATGCATGTATATGTGTATTTTTTCATTTTCTGTTAGGAAATGTAATTATTATTATCATAAACATAGGTCTAAAATTTTATCATGTGTAAAGAAATATAAAAAAAACATACTGTTTCCTGCAAATTAACATTAACTGAGTAGTTATTTTTACTGAGGACACAAAACTTTTCAATTCCCCCTTCTCCTCATTTTTTATTTTTTACTAGCTAGTGTGGCTGAAACTTCTGTGAGTAATTTTTGAAGTGTCATTAGCAAAGAAAGTTAGTTCAAACTCTGAAATACATATAATTTTGATTAAGAAACTTGCGTACGAAATTAGGTTTTTATCAAGTATTGTTTGCAGAATGTTTCACCATTAACACAGTGTTGTGCAATTCAGATTTCTCAAACTTTATTATAATTTGTCATTCCTTTAAGATAACTTGTTAATAAATGTTGATAATATCTCTTGTTTGTGTAAATTTGTTTATACACACAACTTTATAATCTTTCATAGATGTTTCCCATACTTAGATATACTTAAAACTAATTTGGAAACTTGCTACCATTGATCTAACTAGCTGATAAAAACTTATATACTCAGTTATTTATGTTGAAATATTTGTCATCAAGTGAAAAATATGTTTCGTATATCAAGCATGTCTTGCTTGGTGGTAATGAGGAAGCCAAATATTAGGAGTTATATTTATAATAATTCATTTTTAGGTGACCAAAAACATGGGCGGTGTAGTGAAGGCACTAGACAAAGCTATAAATTCAATGGACTTACAGAAGGTAAAGACTTCTATTTGTCATTTTAACTGTACAGAGCTACTTATTTTGTAATTGTTCATATGTTTTCATTTCAGTTTTTTTTAAGTATATTCCTCGTACTATAAATATAAAAATGGACTAAGTTACTAGAAGTGTGAAAGCTAATAAGTGTTTTGTGCATCAGGAAGTGCATGCCACAAGAAAATAATCCCTAGTCAGTGGTGTAGTGTTAAAATGTTTTTAGCTGGACTACTAACTAAATCCTAATAAATTTTGTACCTTTGGATTGTACAAGCACATGTAGGCTGCATTTTAGGCATTTAGTTTGTTTATAATTACCAACCACTTATCATTTAAGTTTATATAACCAGTGGGCATGTCTGAGTCATAAAAATTACCATTGATATATTAACTGTAGCTTAAATAGCACTTGTACAACATAAATGATATACATATATAGATATATTTGTGTATGTTTGTAAGTTATGATTTTAAACATACAATGATTTTGATATTTTCGAATAAGGCATTTTAATGGTAGAAGTTTAACACTAGAAAATACTATACCCGTGATTTAAGTTTATCTTACAATAACATGTACTTATTTTAATTACACAAAAATGTACTGGATTAGTGCTTCATCCAACATTGATACACTACCATTCTTGGCGGGGGTTTCTTACCAGCAAGTTAGATAGTCTGTTACTACGTAAAAATATCTGGGAAATCTATGTGAACTAAAGTCAGATAATCAGTGGGTAACACTATATAGAACTATCTTTAGAGCTGTATGTGACATTATGTCAGATGATCAGTTGGTAACATTGTGTAGAATATCTGTAGAGCTGTATGTGACATTGAGACAGAAGATCAGTTGGTAACACTCTGTAGAACCATCTGTAGAGCTCTAAATCAGATGATCAGGTGGTAACGCTGTGTAGAATCATAGCAGAAATCAAGCAAGATCAAGTGATCCATTAGCATTGCTATAAAAACATTCTTTATGTTGTGTGTATTATGTTAATTTTTTTAGGACTTGTTAAAATTAATATAGAAGAATACACAATACTGTAACAAAGTGTTGTCTTTTATATGAGTATAAAAGCAATATATAGTTGTTACTCTTATTTATTATAATGTGGACCTTGTGTGACCTGATAATTCTCTCTTCTCAAAGAAAGTTAATTTTCTCTGAAATATAGTTTTTAATCACTGTTCATGTCTCGGTGCTTTTAACACCAGTTTCTTTAACAGGAGCAGAGACACTGCGTATGTCTAGTATTTAATACTATTATTCTATAGTAACTATTGCTAGAAGGGTCTGAAACATGTATCATGATTAAGAACCTGCTTCTTGCAAATGATTTAATAATTACTGAATTTAGCTGAAAACTGTTTCCTCAAACTTTAGTATATTAACATATATGGTGTATATAATTAAACATGACAAATAAATTTACCTGAAGTTTCTAGGATCTGAGAAATGTTAAAAATTACTATCCAAAGGAATTTAAGGATTTCTACCTTAAACAAATGACTTTAAAGTTTATTTTCTGTGTGCTTGTTTTGATAACTAATTTTTGAAGTAGTCCGGCTGATACTAATTCTGAGTGCACTTATAATTTTTTACATTTGTCTTTGTGATGTGAAGGAAAAGCTTGTATTATGTATTATTTATGATAATTTTTTTTCTTCTTCATATATTTGAGGTTTCATCTGTGATGGAGAAATTTGAAAACCAGTTTGAAGACTTGGATGTGAGGACATCTGTAAGTAAATATCACAAGAGGTTAGCATAGTAACTTACTAGCTCTGTGTCATAATTTTCAAAATAAGTTATGCAATCAGATACAATTAGCTCTTTCTGCACGGGCATCCTTTACTGTGCATGTCAGGAGGTTTTAGTGACTTACATTCAAATTTTAATTAAACTACTTTTTGTTTGTTATACCAATTATTATAACATAAAATCGTATATAAGTGTTAAGTTCTTAATTTTATAAGACAATATTTAAAAAAAATTCTGAATTTCCCCTAGTAGGGAAATGTGACATATTTTCTCTAGGCATCCCCTCTTTTCTATTTTATTCACCAACCAGTTCTTTGTGCATTATTTAATCAAATAAAAATTATTTAGTGTATTAGTACCAATAATGTAAACAAGGTAGGGTTAATTGTCATTGAAAGTCAACAGCAATCAAAAAGAAAACCCAGGTAAGTATTTGATTTCTTGTTTTTCATATTTATTCTTTATTTATTATTATAAAAGTAACTAAAATGTAAAAATTGGGATCTTTTTAGATCATTTAAGGTTAGACTAGGTAAAATGACTAATAATAATAATATAATAAAAATGTTTCATGAGGCACACAACCTCATGGATAATGTAATTCGATAGTGTAAGGTGAGCTCTAGATTCTCAAAGTGATATAAAACTTACAGTAGCAAGAATAGTAGTTAGACACTGTTCAAAGAGCAATAAAACAATAAGATTTAAGTATAAATAGATGTATACTGTTACGAGTTTAAAGCTACTTAGGATAAACAAATGTAGTTTCATGTTACAATTTGAAGTCATTCTAGAAAGGAAAGAACAGTAATTTAGATTTATTTAGTGGTTACAAGTTTGATCAAATTGACAAACCTTGTGTAGAGTTAGGGTAGAGAAAATAACAGATAAAATATAAAGTTTTACTAAAAAAAAACATTTGAAATCTATTTATGAGGTTTTAGAGATTATGCAAATGAAATTCGAGATGAAAAGTATTTTTGATCTTAACATGAAAATCATCTTGCATTCAGAATGGTAAAAAAAAAGACTATATTCATGGACAAATTTTTTCTTTAGTTTATTAACAATATTTCACTAAAAATTATGATTTTTTTATATCTGAAAGACTTATAATAGTTACTGAATGTCTGCCACATTTTTGGAAGATATACCTACTGTATTTAAAGTTAGTAGTATCAAGACTGTGAAGACTTTAAACAAGTACAAAGAGGTCACGTGGTCTGTCAAATTGATCGAGCCCATGTTAAGATTTAATGCAACCATAACACTAGTTATACAAAGCACCTATTCATTGCTTTCTCCCTTTTGAATTCTCAATAAATTGTAGCAGTTGCATTGTATATAATGCTGAAGTAATGTGATAAATAATAAAAACCAACTGGTGAGAAAATTACTTCTGTCTTAGACATTTGGCATTAAATCTTTTATTTTTTTTGTATGTAAGGTCCTGGAGGATGTAATGGGAAGTGCCATAACAACAGCTACACCACAAGAACAAGTAGGTGTTCTAATCCAACAAGTAGCTGAAGAAAATGGATTGGAGATTCTTGATCAACTGCAGGAAGCCAAATTTGTTCCATCCTCCTCGGTAGCTGAGAGGACCCTTGTTGAGGAAGATAACCTCACCAGAAGGTACCTTGTCACTATTTCCTAAGTGTAATGTTTAAGCTAGTAGCCAGATTAAATGCGATGTACATCAGAGAAAGTGTAAAAGAGTTTAATTTTGGCAGTAGCCAGACAAATGAACTTTGTAATGGATGGAATTTTGGCAGAGTGAGGTAACAAATTATAGATGTAAATTTTAGGTATATGTGAGTTATGTGTCTTGTTAAAAAAATTAATTTGTTTCAAGAACTTAGTGAAAGCTCTTTTATTATTCTTATTTTTTTGTCTCTAACAACTATACAATCTCCTGAACAGGTTAGCTGCCTTGCGTAATTGAAAGTCTCATTGAGGCATTGAGGAACCTCAACTTATCACCATGGAAAAACACTTGAGCAGTGTGTTCATCATAATGTGTGGATACTTATGAGTTTTATATGCGAATTTGTAAGACAATACTTAGAAAACGAATTATTTGAGTGAAGTTATGTACATAATACGTGTTATGAGATTTTTACATGTGTATGTCACTACAGTTAATAATCTATGCTAATGATTGTTCTTTTGTTAATAATTGTTGTTTCTTTTAACTTTAATGTCAATTTTTACATTTCGTAAAAGTTTTCAAGTAAATGGTAATTCTGGTAAACAACCAACTATTTTGCTGAAAATGTTGAAAAACAGGACTTAAAGCTTATTGGGAAACTGATGAATGTCTTGATGAAAAACATTTTTATATGGATTAATAAACTTAAAGGTATACTATCCAAATCCTTTAATTTTAATACCCAGTTTGTATGTTCTAGAACTCTCTATTATTAATACTGAAAAGAAATTTGAGCTCACTGCAATACCTGGAATCTGAATTGCCCACCAGTGTGGTCAACTTTGTGCTAGTTTCCAAGCTACAAGGAAGTAAAAACCTATACCCCGATCCTAATTCCAACACAACACATGGTAGTGGCTCCATATTTTGTGCAATACAAGATTTGGTTTCTCAGCTCTATAGAGCTGTTTTCACCACATTCTTCATGTGTTCTGTCAATAAAAATGGCCAAGAAAGGCTCAATGAAGCTTACATGCCACTGTAATGTGGTTAAGTGAAAGTACCTGCTTGAACATGAACACTTCAGAAGAACAACAGTCGATAATTCAAAATCATTTGAGTTTCTGAATCTTTTGAAACTTACTTAATTTTTTTTAGTTACACATTTTTACCAATTCTTTCATCATACAGGAAATTAAGACATATCTAAAATATTTGAACATTTTAGTCAACTACATTAAAACCCTAATGAAGACAACATTCACCTCTTAATACAGACATCAGAAAAAAACTGGAATAAAAGGACTTATATCCCAAAATTAGTTTCTGTACTTAAAGATTATTTAAATTCAGTAACTAATTTCCATGCCGAATGCTTACTAGAATGATTTCATCATAATTAAAAAAAAGTTAACTCCCATTAAAATATGAATTGGAGTTATAACACTTGACAAATTACATGTGTTAAGAAACTTCTTGTGCAAAGTTTTTCTTAAACAGGAACAAACCTTCTTAACTTTGGCCTTTTCAACTCTCTCATCCTTTTGTGCTTTTTTGGAAAGTATTTCAAGTTGTTTTCTACTAAACTTCAAATAAAAGAAAATAGAGAGCAGATGAAACAGAGTGAAAAACTGACAAATCAAGATTGAATAAAAAAACCTATCATACAAATGCTGAACAAATAGCATTAATATGTAATGTATATCAGAACTCAGAAGAAAAAAAAAGTCACTTTTAAACATTCACAGACAAGCATATAAGAAAATGTTGCAGTTTATTTTGTCTAAGTATTTGATTATAAATATGATACACACATATAAAGTAAAAAATCTTATAAACTTACTTTCAGCTGTAACACCAAATCTGAAGAAAAAGAAAAGAGTAACAAATTAGTAAATAAAATAGAAATATGAGCATTACTACAAAAACATTGTTTTTATAACTATAGAAGAATATCCCCTTGTAGGATTAGCAATAAAGAAAGCTTAACATGGGTTTACACAAAAAAAATTATTAGATATGCTATTTGACAATTCAATTCAACAGTGATGTTCCTTATTTTCAGTTCAAAAACAATATTCAACATATATATATATATATATATATAT